>NC_045437.1:143167984-143254415 GCF_002776525.5 Piliocolobus tephrosceles | reverse complement strand
TATATATATATATATATATATATATATATATATATATAATTATTATTATTATTTTGAGACGGAGCCTCTCTCTTATTACCCACACTGGAGTGCAATGGCACAATCTTGGTTCACTGCAACCTCCGCCTCCCGGGTTCAAGTGATTCTCCTGCCTCAGCCTCCTGAGTAGCTGGGATTACAGGCATGCGCTACCATGCCCGGCTCATTTTGTATTTTTAGTGGAGACAGGGTTTCGCCATGTTGGTCAGGTTGGTCTCGAATTCCCGGCCTCAGGTGATCCACCCACCTTGGCCTCCCAAAGTGCTAGAATTACATGTGTGAGCCACCACGCTCACCCATAAATATATTTTTATTAAAAATAAAACATATGTATATAACACTTTAAAGCTTACAAAAAATTTCATACTCATTATTTCATAAAATTCAGAGAGGAAATGTAGTTGAGTAACTTTTGGGATTAGATAGTGCTTGGTTTAATCTCAGTTCTGCTACATAATAGCTGTGTGACAGTTGACAAGTTACTGAACCTTATTGAAACTAAGTTTTGTTATCTATGAAATACGGTTACTAGAATTTACCTACCTCATAGAGCTGCTGTAACAATTTAAAATCATATGATATAATACACTACAACATAATATATTATACATAATATATCAAGAACTGTGTAGGGTCTGAAGTTTTATATTACTCACAATCTAACAAATTGACCTGTTACTACTTCATGGATGCTGGCAGAAGACAGGAGGTTCCTGGGTCAGAGACAAATGACTTTATTACTCATGAAAAAGCATTAGCCAAAGTTTTATGTTGGCTTTCTTTGGTTACCCATACCTCCCAAGTCTCACAGGGACGATGCAAAAGGCTTGCTGTGGTTTGAATATGTTCACCAGAAAGTATGTATTGCAAATATAATCCCTAATGCAACAGTGCCTGAAGGTGGGGCCTCGTGGGAGATGTTTAGGTCATGCGGGCTCCACCCTTATGCATGGATTAATGGCAATTATAAAAGAGCTTGAGGCTGTGAGTTTGAACTCTTGCTCATTTTTGCCTCTCTTACCCTTCTGCCTTCTGCCACGGTATGACACGGCACAAAGGGCCTTGCTAGATGCCAGCACCATGCTCTTAGACATTCCAGGCTCCAGAACCATGAGCTAAATAAATTTATGTTCATTATAAATTACCCAGTTTCAGGTATTCTGTTATAGCAGCACAAAATGGACTAAGACATGGTTCAACATAGATGCCAGATACCTGCACACACAGTGGGTTGTGTTACAGGAGAATAATACTGATGTAGGAGGATTTGCCACTTTTATAGTAAGAGGAAGTAAAACTACTCTTGGTCTAGGGGAAGCATTACCTCATCACTCAAGATTGCTCACTAAAAACATAACCATGAGAAATGATCCAGATAAAGAGCAGTCAGGGCCTCATATTTTTGTTATAATCAGCAACAACATGCAAGGATACCCAAAACCCATGGTTCACTGCCTCTCCCAATGTAATTTACTAAGGGCTTAGTAACTACACGATAAACAATAGCTATCAGTTTGGATCTCATTAAACCCAATCATGAAAGAACCCTTTTCACAATTTACAGATATGAGGAAATTGGCTCAGGGAAGTAAAATGACTTGCTCAGGGGTAATACCCTTTGGGGAAGTGGTGGATCTGAGTCTTCAAAAATCATAAATTATGACACCAAATCCCATGGCCATTCTTCTCCATCTAGATGTATATTTGTAAGGATAGGTGGCACATACCATCAGCTCAGATTGGCCACATAATATGTGGAGTTCAGTGCCAAAATTTCTAGAACTCTTGAACTTTAGAGCCAGAATGGCCCTACTTATGATCTATTCTAATGATTTCCAAACTGTGTTCACCAGAGACCTTTGTTTCCACTGAGCTTCCTCAGAGGCCACCAAGGGACGGAGGCTGGGCACATAAAAGGAAGGTTGAGAAAGGCTCTATCCAAGCAGTTTCACTTGTATTGAGCTTACGCATAAGATTACTTCTGATTTTTTTTTTTTTAAAGAAGGGGGTTGTATTAGTCTGTTTTCACATTGCTATAAAGATACTGCCTTAGACTGGGTAATTTACAAAGGAAAAGGCTTAATTGACTCACAGTTCCGCATGGCTGGGGAAGCCAAAGGAAACTTACAATGGTGGCAGAAGTTGAAGAAGAAGCCTTTTTCACAAGGAGGCAAGAAAAAGAGAATGTGTGAAGGAGGAACTGTCAAACTCTTATAAAACCATCAGATCTCGTGAGAACTCACTATCATGAGAGCAGCATGGGGAAACTACTCCCATGATCCAATCACCTCCCACCAGGTCTCTCCCTTGACACGTTGGGATTACAATTCAAGATGAGATCTGGGTGGGGACACAAAGCAAAACCATATGGAGGTGCTCCTAGAAAACCTCACATTTATCTCAACTATAATTATTTCAACAATGGAGAAATTAAGGCCCAGAAAGGTAAAGGGATTTGATCAACTTTACATGGTAAGTAACAGATCCACGTCTCACCCTCACTTTCTGAGCTTTCAGAGAATGCTTTTTAGTAAGAGCTGTTATATAATAAGAGGTACTTTTAAAAACAAACAGTAACAAGACACTAACAGGAAGCCAGGTGCTTTGAATTGCCTGGCCAGACATGACAATGACCCCGGCTAATGTTAACACCGTGTTTGAAATCAGAAAAGCTTGCTGTCACTTCCTGATAAACTGTGAAATCAGCTGATTGATGTCCATTCATTCACTATTTCATTCCAATGTTTATTAAGGTTCTATATTTGCCAGGCACTGTTCTAACTCCCAGCTATACAACTGTGGAAAAGATAGATTTTGAATGAGTTACTCAGACTTTCTCACTTATTTATTCAAAAATAGGTATTGAGCATTTACTATGAGTCAACCCTGTGCTAGCGGTAAGGACATTGCTTTCAAAGGAATCCCAAGTGAGTGGGAAAGAGGTTAACAAGCATTTATTATACAGAATAATGAGTATTAAATAGAGGTGCATTCTGAAGCATATAGGTGGACCTCACCCGGAGAAAGGTCTCAGAAAACTTAAGATGAAGATGAGATCTGAACAAGAGAGAGTTAGAATAGCTCAGTTATCACATCTATAAAATGAGAATAACTCAATTATCTCATCTGTAAAATGGGGATAATATCTCGCCCCCAGGGATACCGTGAAGGCCCAATGAGCTACATATGTGAAAAGTCCAGCCAGGCACTGAGGAGTGAGCATTACACGTTACTTTCCATCTCTGTCTTTGAACGCACAAGAGTTGACCAGGATCTTTGTCTGTCTGTCTGTCTGTGGCTAATGAACTGTGAAATCAGCAGCCCACGTAGGAAGAAATCTTTGTCTCCGGCCTCATTAGCACCAGGTTCCCAGCAAGTAACCAGTTCCAGACACTGGCCTTGGAAGGGAGCCCGTGCTGCTGGCCACTTCATTTGGGAATTTCATCCTGTTGTAATGATTGCACCAAACACAATTTTTTTCCTAAAGTGGTTTCCTCCCCCATCCTCCTCCCCGTCACCAAATGATTTATGTCTCACTGAGGGCTTTTCCCCTTCATAGCCCATCTGGCCTTCCTGCCTCAGCCTGCAGGGAGGGTGTAATCCTGTGTTTGCAGCTTTACAGATGGTTTCTATGGAAATTATGACAATATTACCGCTATTGTGGAGCCACATCACTGCTAACTGAATGAGGAGACAGGACTTGAAAGGGGAAATTTGGAATTAAATATCAACAACCTATGTCCTTAGAGACAATGACTGGTTTTCATGGAGTTTTTCCTATCAACAGTAACAAACAATAACAAACCAACATTGTTCTTGTATTAGCAATATAAAGAAAGGTTATTTCTCAAATTCTTTGTGCAAGTTACACAGTGTAGAGAGAATCAGCCCCTAAGCAAGTGCTCACTGGTAATATTCAGACATCAGAGCAAAGTAGAATTTTGGATAGGGGTTAAAAAATCGAGGCATATAACTCAGATAACCGAATGCTTCAAATCTCCACCATGTCACACAAGACTAGGCTACAACTGCACATGATTTGGTGTGGTTTGTTAACTGCTCCCTAACATCAACAGAAGAACTCAGCAAGGAATTGGGAAACAGAAATGCTTATTTAGAGACAAGGAGTGGTCAGCATCCATTAATAGTTTCCAAAGGTTGAGATGGTAAAGAAGTAACCACAAAACACCTCCATTTAGAGTTTCTCACCAGCATCGTTCCTTACTTTTGCTGTGGGCCATACTTTTTATATTTGTATATTTTCCTACAGCCCGTGAGAGGTTTAGTCTCTCTTTTCAACTATGTTTTGAGGTTGATTTAGGCAGGATCTCTTTTTTTAAGGGAAATTATACTGCTTTTATTCAATTGCAAAAGCAACCCACAGCATCATAGAAAATGGAACTGAAGGAACAGAAGAAAACACAAGTCACACGTTATTTATTCCTCTTACCACTGCTAAGATTTTGTAAAATTTCCGTTTAATTTTTTGATTGTGGCTGAGAGAGCGAGTTTGGAGATTTAGACAAAATTCTTGCTTTGTGAGTTGTTTGAGTTGATGCAGTTTACTTAATCTCTCCAAACCTCAGATTTTTAAGCCAAAGAACTGATCATGCCTTCCTTCAAAGGGCCAAGCGACTAAATAAACCAGGAGCACTTCCTCACAGCAATACTCTCCCATAGTCTCATTTTTAATGGTTCTAGAGTACTTTCCATCATATGAATATGACATTATTTATTCACAATATTCCATTACTAAATATTTCAGTCGTTTTATGTATTTTTTACTATTAAAACACATAGAGTGACTTCTTATAAATAATCTCGAGTCTCTCCCTTTGTTTCCTATGTATTATTCATCAGAGAAATTGAATTCAACTAATTTGCATCAAATATGCTGAGCACAAGTGTTTGTGGTGAGGAGTAAGCAGCAGGCCCTGCCCTTACAGAGCCGAGCAGGAGGGTGGGGTGGAAACAGCACTGATCTGGGAAATAAGAAATTTGAGTCTCAGCTCCACCTCCCTAATCCCCTTCTATTAACCATAACTTGGGCAAAAGATCTCATTTTTCCTTTCTCATCTGTAAAAATGGTGTAATTATAGTACCTTCCTCCAAGGATTTTTGTGAACAGAACTAATTAATGTAAAGTGCTTTAAAAAGTGCCTGGCACTGCACTATTCACAATAACCAAAAATGGAAACAACCCAAGATCTATCAGCTGATGAGAAGATAAATACAATCTGATATATACATACAATGGAATATTATGCAGCCATAAAAAGGAAAGAAGTACTGACACATGCCACAACATGGATGAACCTTGAAAACTATGCTAAGTGAAAGAAGACAAACACACAAGGCTACATATAGTATAATTTCGTTTATATAAAATAGCCAGAATAGGTAAACACATAGAGAAAGAAAGCAGATTAGTAAATGCCAAAGGTTGGAGGTTATAGCGTGATGAGAAAGTTCTGGAACTACATTGTTGTGATGATAGTAAAATATTGTAAAGGTACTTTATACTTCTGAATTGTACTTAAAATGGTTAAAAAGGTAAGTTTATGCTATGAATATTTTACTACAATTTTTAAAAAACAGTGTCTGGCATACAGTAAGTGCTCAATAATTTTTATTTTTCATCCTTATCACCTCTCAAGTCCTCAGTTTTCCTATTTGTAAAGTAAAAAGGGTAGGACAAAATAATCTTGAAATTGCTTCTAGCTCAGAGTTTCTATCTATAGTCTAGTTGGATGAATGCCTTGCGATGAAGAAATCTTTTCATGAATATCAATTCCCTGCCTTCTCCCTCCTCTGGCCTGAAAGGGGCCAGTCAGTGCCCTTCTGAGCACTCATTTCTGTAGCTGCCTTCACTTCTTCAACATGATCCCTTCAAGTACCTGACAGATTTCTGACTGCTATTAACCCTGAAGAGACTCATGGTGGACACTGAGTAAACATCTGTTGGGCCCGTAAACGGTAAACGGATAAAGAATATATGAGTGAAAGAGTGAATGGAGAGCCACTGACTCTCACTGAATACTTCAAGTGGACCTAGCCCTGGCTGAATTACTGGCCTCTAAGTCAGATTTCCTGAATGGTGAGCACACATCTTCCAAGAGGTAATCAATTCACTCTTCCAATTATATCCTTTCACTGCATATTCTTGATCACATTTTTATTGGGCTAGTCATTATCTCAACCTCCAAACTCTATTGAATCTGTTGACATGTTTTAAGGGTAAGTGAGCTTAGCATTCTCCCTCTTTGCTTAACAATGCCACATGCTATTAATTCCCCAGAGGCCTTCTTTTCCACCATTACCTCTCTTTTTGCAGCTTCAGGCTGTTTGCTACCTTGCCCCCTCTCCTTTTTTCTAGCACTCCAGTAAAGCTTTATTTTAAGCTTGACCTCCTTCTTCCTAATCACTCGGATTTCCTGTATTTGTTTCTTTCCCACTGTCATTTCCAGGTTATCCTCTTCAACCTCCCCCTTTCTCCTGTCTTTGTTTCTAACAAGCCTTGCCTCCATTTCATAAATTTGCCTTCTCTAAATATTTTGCATTGTTCTCCCTTCAATGTCAGATATGTATTTAATTTTAATTTCCTCCTCCAATTTCAGGCATCCTGAAAGGGGAACAAGTGTTTCTGAGCCTTTCAGATTGTTTTGCTTAGTTATCATATTTACCTCAAATTTTGGAATCTTTTCATATTGAAAAGTTGCTATGACTTTGCTATTCACTCTTGCACACATACAAACACACATACACCTGTGCCACTTTTCTTTTATTCAAGACCAGGAGTTGGCAAACTATTGTCCATGGGTCAAATTGAACCCATTACCTGTTTTTTTGTTTGTTTGTTTGTTTTTAAATAAAGTTTTACTGGCACACAGCCACAACCATTCATTCACATGTTGTCTATGGCTGCTTTTACACTACGGAGTTGAATAATTTGAACAAGTACCTTATTTTGTACAAACCTAAAATATTTCCTATCTTGTTCTATACAGAAAAAGTTTACAGACTCCTATTCCAGATCATTGAGAGCTATCTCATCCTTCATTTGAAAACTCTTAGCTGACAACATGCATTGCCAGCTACACTGCCTTTATTTCAAATCCCTCATGCCCATTTTGAACTCTTCACATCCCACCCTGGAATCTCACTAAAAAGTTCCCGTAGTGCACTACGATGGTCTGGCTTCCTGACACTCCCTGGGTGGTATATAGGGTAAAATTGTGTCTCTGGATATAGTCTTGTCTCCCTATCAATTTTGTGAAAAATCATTATTCATTAACTGTTTTTTCCCTTCTCACTTAATATCCATTTATCATACAACTTTCCATTTCATTGGTTTTATTTATTTCTATGTAAGTGGCAGGATGTGGGAATATTATCCAAAGGGAAAAAGGCCCCTCCCTAGCCCGCTTCAAACCCAACATAAGCATTACATCTTTCCTCTTTAGTCCAGAAGGTGAACACAGTAGCTAAAGCAGAAAACGTCAGAACCTAGGAGGCCCTAGAAAGAAACCAGGAGGTAGGTCAAGGGAAGGAAGAAGTGAAGAGGGACTCGGACAGCATGTTGACAGCACGCATTGCTGTCAAGTAATTCTGCCCTCAAAGGAGACCCTCTAAAATAGCAATGAGTGGGCTACAGGGTCATGTGGACCTGGATGTGAGTCCTATTTCCGCCGCCATCCTTTGAATATTATCTACCCTGATTTTAGCAAGTGCCTTAAAATCAGACTGGCCCACCAGCAAGCCACAGCAGTCAATTAAAAATTATCATTACCAGCCTGGGCAACATAGGGAAACCCCATCTCTACAAAAATTTTAAAAATTAGCCTGCATGGTGGTACATGCCTGTGGTCCTGGTTATTTGGGAGGCGGAAGTGAGAGGATCACTTGAGCCCAGGAAGTTGAAGCTGCAAGTCATGATTGTACCACTGTACTCCAGCCTGGGTGACAGAGTGAGGCCCTTCTCAAAAGAAAAAAATATATTGGCCAGGAGTGGTGGCTCATTTCTGTAATCCCAACCCTTTGGAAGGCCAAGGTGGGTGGATCACCTGAGGTCAGGAGTTCGAGACCAGTCTGGCCAACATGGCAAAACCCTGTCTCTACTAAAAATACAAAAATTAGCCAAGCGTGGTGGTGGGCACCTGTAATCCCAGCTACTAGGGAGGCTGAGGCAGGAGAATCACTTGAACCTAGGAGGCGGAAGTTGCAGTGAGCTGAGATTGCACCACTGTACTCCAGCCTGGGCAACAAGACTGAGACTTCATCTAAAAACAAAAAGAAAAGAAAAAAAAAATATATCTTTAGACACTTGGGGCACATCATGGTAACTGTCAGAGTCTCTCTCCACTTCTTCCTTCCCATGCTCTATCTCCTGGTTTCTTTCTAGGGCCTCCTAGCTTCTGATGTTTTCTGCTTTAGCTACTGTGCTCACCTTTTGGACTTGATCGGATTCTGCTTTCCTATTCTGATTCTGTGAGTCCCATGTTCTCAGTCTTTAGAAATTTCCTCTGTTAGAGATTTTATTTTGGACTTCTCTTGGTATCCAAGCCAGCTGTAGGTGTTGGATCCCATTCAGCACTGATGCTTAGCTGCCACCATACCAGAAGAGAACAGCACAGCGCCATATGGAAAGCAATCAGAGAGTCCTTGGGCTTAATCCTGACTTTGTCCATTTCTAGTTGTATTATAGGAAACCAAGTAATCTTTCTACGACTCTGTTTCTTTTCTGGATTATATGGATATTAATGCCTATTTTGTAGAGTTGTCACGAGGATAAGAGACATTATTGTCTTGAAAAAATAAGTACTCCATAAATGTAATATTTCATGAGAGCACACCCCCTGAACCTCACATATGTGCCTCAAACTCAGGGAAATGTAAAATTCCAAGAGATTATTGAGGGAGCTATTAGGTATAGAACAATTCTGTCCTGTTAGTTAGCTCTCCTTTTACAACTTCAGCGTCTTTCCTTTTATGTTTTTTTTCTCTCCAACTAAGATTTAAAATTCTTTCTCTTAAATAATAGATACTGGAGACTCCAAAAGTGGAAAGGGTGAGAGGGGAGTAAGGGCTGAAAAATTACCGATGGGTACAATTTTCACTATTTGGGTAATGGGCAAACCTTACCTTTACACATAATACCACTGCACAACATAGTAGGACTGCACATGTACCTCTTGAATTTAAAATAAAATTTAAGAAAATAAAAAATGTCCTAATATGAAAAAATAAAATAAAATTCTTCTTTTTCCCATGTCTTTTACAATATCCCACTTATATGGCTCTTATGGCCCCTGCACCTCATCTACTGAATAATGTGGCCCAAGTAATGTTACTTCTGATGCCTCAACTGTCTCCATCCCAGGATGCACTCCTCTTTCTTAGAGAATTTACGTGAAAGGCTCCCCTGATTTTGCATACCCCAGAGTCCAGCCCCTAAAGTTTCAAGTAGAAAGCATCTATCCCATGCTCAGTGTTCCTGCAGCACGAAAATGATCACACGCAACCTTTTATAGGAATTTTCCATTGATAATGAAATGAATGTGCACAAAGATTATCTAGAGGGTTTACCACCTTCTTGCTTATAATAACAAAAGAAGAGAAAGTACATATAAAACCACAACTGGAAATACAAACATAAATGTCCTATTAAAGGAAATTTGTAATTAAATATGTTAAACATCAAAATAGAGTAACAGAGAGCCATTGTTAGTTATGCTTTAGAACATCTCTGATGCTCTGTGAAGATGCCAGGATGATTGAAATCTACAAAGTAGTTTACGGTTTCAGGTTTAGCATGTTAAGAAGCTTAGAAGTCATCATTCCATCCTAACAAGTAAAACGCTAAACAAACAAAAAAAATTAACAGTTCTTCTTAGACCTGGCAGAGAAGTGAGGTCACAGAACAAACCATTTCCCCCAAAACTGGGTAGACAGACAGATACAGAGAATCACATATACCTACACAGAGAACCATAAGCAGAAACTTCCACAGGAAACAGCCTGGGATAGAAAAAGTTGAACTGCAATTGGTTAATTGCTGGATGCTAGATACGGATAACGCAGAGAGTTAAAAAATTCAGATGCAGTCATGGCGACAGCAGGGTGGCGTGGCGGAAGCATGTGAATTTTACCTTCAAGAACTCTGCCAGGACCTCACAGTCAATACTGGAGAAAAATTCTCTCCAGCTTCTGTCAGGGAGAGGAGAGAGGAACCATTTTGAAATACATTAAAGCATGCTGTTCATAGGAGCAAGATATGCTCTCCGGAGAAACTACTTTATTAGAGCCTAAGTTGCTAGAGTTTTGTCAGAGCCTAACCTACTTGGAGAACAAAATAATTCCCAACTCTGGCGAGCTCAGCCTTCACCAGGGGAAGGAAAATACGCAACTCCAGCACCCTCCCGCTGTCCTTTCTCATGTAAGGTGCCAACGCAATACTGAGAAGCACTTGAAATGTTCACAGTCCAGGGACACAGGCACACCAAAAAACTTAGAACTAATCATAGGACTGTAAAACCCTTTCTCTTCCCCTACTTCTTGTCACTACATTACTAATGGCCTGTTTACTAGAGTTCCTTTTACTCAGTACATGGACCCGCCTCTCAACAAAAAATTGCAGGGTATACTAAAAGGCAGAAAACACAGTGTGAAGAGACTAAAACAAGCATCAAAACAAGAGTCAGCTATGGCAGCAAGGTTGGAATGATCAAAAGAAGGCATTTAGACACACTATGATTAAGATGCTAAGGGCTTTAGTAGAAAAAGCAGATAACATGGAAGAACAGATAAATAAGGTAAGAAGACAGAAATTCTAAAAAACAGTCAAAAAGAAATGCTAGAGAAAAAAAAACACTGCAACATTAATGAAGAATGCTTTTGGTAGGCTCACTTAGTAGATTAGACAGAGCTGAGAAAAGAATGTCCGAATTTGAGGATATGACAATAGAAACTTCCAAAACTGAAATAAAGGGAGAAAAAAAAGACTAAAAAAAGACCAAAACAGAATATCCAAGAACTGTGGGACAACTACCAAAGATGTAAAATGAATAATGAAAATACCAAAAGGAAAAGACAGACAGAAAGGAACAAAAGCAATATTTGAAGCAATAATGACTAACAGTTTTCCCCAAATTAACTTCAGGCACTAAACCACAGATCCAGGAAACTCAGAGAATAGCAAGCAAGATAAATGTTAAAAAAAAAAAAAAATAAATATAAAAAAAAAAAACCCTTACACCTAGACATATACTCAAATTTCAGAAAATCAAATATTTTTTAAAATCTAAAAGAAGCCACAGGGGGGAAATATCTTCCCTATAGCAAAGCAAACATGAAAATTTCATCCAAATTGTCCTCAGAAACCAGAAAAGAGTGGATACAAATATTTTAAATATTGAGAGAAATAAAAAACATCAACCTAGAATTTTGTGAGATCATCCTTCAAAAGTGAAGAAGATATAAAGACATTCTTATACAAACAGAAATTGAGAGAATTTGTTCCCAGTAGAGTGGCCTTGCAAGAAACGTCAAAAGAAGTTCTTCAGAGAGAAGGAAAATGATATAGGTCAGAAACTTGAATCTACATAAAGAAAAGAAGACCACCAGAGAATAATATAAAAACTTTGTTTTTCCTATTCTTTTTTTTTTTTTTTTTTTTTTTTAAGACGGAGTCTTGCTCTGTCGCCCAGGCTGGAGTGCAGTGGCCGGATCACAGCTCACTGCAAGCTCCGCGTCCCGGGTTCATGCCATTCTCCTGCCTCAGCCCCCAAGTAGCTGGACTACAGGCGCCCGCCACCTCGCCCGGCTAGTTTTTTGTATTTTTTTAGTAGAGACAGGGTTTCACCGTGTTAGCCAGGATGGTCTCGATCTCCTGACCTCGTGATCCGCCCGTCTCGGCCTCCCAAAGTGCTGGGATTACAGTCTTGAGCCACCGCTCCCGGCCTGTTTTTCCTATTCTTAATGTATCTAACAGATAATAGTTTATTCAAAATAATAATAGCAATAATGTATTCTATTACATATGCTTATGTACCTATATCTGCTTCTGTATAGTTGAAATAAAAGAAAGTGATGATACAAGAGATGGGAGAAAATAATTAGGAATATTTTATCATTATAAAGTACTTGCACTATTCATAAAATAACACAGCAGTATTTGAAAGTAGATTTGGATTATTTGTAAATATGTGTTGCAAGCTGCACGTTAACCATTTAAAAAGTTGAAAAAAGAAGTATAATTGATATGCTAAGAAAGAAGAGAAAATGGAATCATAAAAAATTCTCAGTTAAAACCACAAAAAAACAAAAAAATTGTAGAAGACAAAAATAGGAACCAAGAACAAAGACAACAAATATAATACATTAAAAAATATGGTAGATATCCATCTATAATCCATCTATAACAATAATCAACTTACATGTCAATGATCCATATATACCAGTTAAAAGACAGAGATTGTCAGAATGGATCAAGAAACAAGGCTCAACTTTATGTTAACTACAAAAACTACACTTCAAATATAAAGACACAGAGAGATTAAAAGAAAAGGGATGGAGAAAGAAATACCATGCTGGCCGGGCGTGGTGGCTCAAGCCTGTAATCCCAGCACTTTGGGAGGCCGAGACGGGCGGATCACAAGGTCAGGAGATCGAGACCATCCTGGCTAACACGGTGAAACCCCGTCTCTACTAAAAATACAAAAAACTAGCCGGGCGAAGTGGCGTGCGCCTGTAGTCCCAGCTACTCGGGAGGCTGAGGCAGGAGAATGGCGTAAACCCGGGAGGTGGAGCTTGCAGTGAGCTGAGATCCGGCCACTGCACTCCAGCCTGGGCGAAAGAGCGAGACTCCGTCTCAAAAAAAAAAAAAAAAAAAAAAAGAAATACCATGCTAACACTAATCAAAAGAAAGTGCAAATAACTATATTAATTTCATCCAGAATAGACCTCAGAGCAAGCAAAATTATCAGAAATAAAGAGGGACATTACATAATGGTAAAGGGGTAATCAATTCTCTGAGAAGGCATACAAACCCTCAAGTGTATGTGTCAAACAACAGAGGATCAAAATACATGAGGCAAAAACCTAAAAGAACTTCAAGGGGAAAGAGATGAATCCATTATGATAGCTGGAAACTTTAATGCTTTTCTATCAGAAATGGACAGATCATGGGCAGGACATGGTGGCTCATGTATGTAATTCCAGCAATTTGGGAGGTGGAGGCAGGAGAATCACTTGAGTTTGAGAGTTTGAGACCAGCCTGGGAAACATAGGGAGACAGCATCTCTACAAAAAATTTAAAAATTAGCTAGATGTGGTGGTGCACACCTGTGGTCCCAGCTACTCAGGAGGCTGTGGTGGGAGGGATGATCACCTGGGCCTAGGAAGTCACAGCTGCAAGCCATGATCATGCTACCGCACTCCAGCCTGGGTGACAGAGCAAGACCCTGTCAAGATGAAAGAAAGAAAGAGAGAAAGAGAGAAAGAGAGAAGGAGAGAGGGACAGAGGGAGAGAGAGAGAGAAAGAGAGAAAGATAGAAAAAGAATCAACCCAAATGTCCATCAGTGACAGACTGGATTAAGAAAATGTGGCACATATACACCATGGAATACTATGCAGCCATAAAAAAGGATGAGTTTGCATCCTTTGTAGGGACATGGATGCAGCTGGAAACCATCATTCTTAGCAAACTATCACAAGAAGAGAAAACCAAACACCGCATGTTCTCACTCATAGGTGGGAACTGAACAACGAGCTCACTTGGACTCGGGAAGGGGAACATCACACAATGGGGCCTATCATGGGGAGGGGGGAGGGGGGAGGGATTGCACTGGGGAGTTATACCTGATATAAATGATGAATTGATGGGTGCTGACGAGTTGATGGGTGCAGCACACCAACATGGCACATGTATACATATGTAACAAACCTGCACGTTATGCACATGTACCCTAGAACTTAAAGTATAATAAAAAAAAAAAAAAGAAAGAAAGAAAGAAAGAAAGAAAGGAGGGAGGGAGGGGAAAAGAAAGGAAGGAAAATGGACAGATCCAGCAGGCAGAAAATTAGTAAGATTAATGAAGACATAGTTGGGCTAAACAACACTATCAATCAAGTGGATAAAATGGACATCTATAGACTACTTCATCCAACAAAAGCAGATTACACATTTTTCTGAGGCACAGATAAACTGTTCAACAAGAGAAGTGACATTCCGGGCTATAAAACACATCTTAACATATTTAAAAGAATAAAATCATGCAAGCTGCTCTTGGACCACAATAGAATTAAACTAGAAATAAATAACAAAGAGAATGCTGAAAAATCCCCCAAATACGTGGATATTAAACAACATAATTGGCTGGGTGCAGTGGCTCATGCCTGTAATCCCAACACTATAGGAGGTCGAGGCGGGTGGATCACTTGAGCTCAGGAGTTCAAGACCAGCCTGGCCAACATGGAGAAACCCCGTCTCTAGTAAAAATACAAAAATTAGCCAAGCTTGGTGGCAGGTGCCTGTAATCCCAGCTACTAGGGAGGCTGAGAAAGGAGAATTGCTTGAACCCAGGAGGCAGAGGTTGCAGTGAGCCAAGATGGCCCCACTGTACTCCAGCCTGGGTGACAAGAGTGAAACTCCGTCTCAAAAAAAAAAAAAAAGTGCATATGTGTGTGTGTGTGTGTGTGTGTGTGTGTGTATTTTTTGAATAACAACTGGGTCAAAGAGGAAATTACAAAAAAATCAACCAAATAAAAATGAAAATGTAAATTATTAAAATTTGTAGGATGTAGCTAAAGCAGTGCTTAGAAGGAAATTTATTACATTGAATACATGTATTAAAGAAGAAGAAATATCTAAAATCAGTAATCTAAACTTCCACTTTAGGAAACTAGAAAAAGAAGAGCAAATTAAAGTAACCAGAAGAAAAGATTTCTTTTTTTTAAAATGATAAATAGATAAATACATTTATTTTCTAAAAACAAAAATCAGAGTATCAATCAATATAGAAAATCCATAAAACCAAAAGCTGGATCTTCAAAAAGATCAATAAAATAGGTATGTCTCTAGCCAGGCTAACAAAGAAAAAAAGGGAAAAGATGCAAACTACTAATATCAGAAATTAAATAGGGACATCACTACAGATCCTATGGATGTTAAAAGAATAATAAAAGAGGCCAGGCCCAGTGGCTCAAACCTATAATCTTAGCACCTTGGGAGGCCAAGGCGGGCGGATCATGAGGTCAGGAGATGGAGACCATCCTGGCTTACACGGTGAAACCAAGTCTCTACTAAAAATACAAAAAAAAAAAAAAAAAAAAAAAATAGCTGGGCATTGTGATAGGCACCTGTAGTCCCAGCTACTAGGGAGGCTGAGGCAGGAGAATGGCATGAACCCGGGAGGCGGAGCTTGCAGTGAGCCGAGATCGCGCCACTGCACTCCAGCCTGAGCGACAGAGCAAGACTCCATCTCAAAAAATAAAATAAAATAAAATAAGAATAATAAAGTAATATTACAAACAACTGTATACCCACAGATTTGATAAACTAGATGAAAAGAGCCAATTCCTCAAAAGGCATAGTTTGCCAAAACTCACACGAGAATAGAAAATTTGAATAGGTAAGCCTGTATCTATTAAAGAAATCAAATCAATAATTACCTTCCAAAACAGAAAATGCCAGACCCCGATGGATTTTCTGGCGAATTCTACCAAATATTTAAGGAGTAAATTATGCCAATTCTCTACAATCTCTTTCAGAGATAGAAGCAGAAGAAATACTTCCCAATTCCTTCTCTGAGACCAGCATTTCTGTCACACCAAAATCTAACACAGACACCACAAGAAAAGCAAACTACAGGCCAGTATCACTAATGAACAAAGATGCAAAAATCCTCAACAAAATATTAGCAAGTTGAATTCAACAATGTATACAGAAAGTTATACACCATAGCCACAAAGGTTTATCTCAGCAAGGCTGAGTTTATCTAGGCAAGTTCCATCACATTACATTACACATAATATAATCCAAACAGTTTAAAGAAGAAAAATCACATGGTCTTAACAATAGATACTGAAAAAGCATTTGGCAAAATCCAATATCCATTCATGACCAAAAAAAAAAATTGGAAGATTGGGGAACTTCCTCAGCTTGATAACGAATATGTTAAAAAAAAAAAAAAAAAAAAAAAACCTACAGCTAACATCATACTTAATGGTAAGAAACTCAAAGCTTTCCGACTAAGATTACAAACAAGGCAAAGACACACTTTTTCACCACAACTTTTCTTTGTATCCTTCCTTCTCTTCTCTCTCTCTCTTTCTTTCTTTTTAATTTAAGTTCAGGGGTACAAGTGCAGGTCTGTTACATAGGTAAACTTGTGTCATGGGGGTTTGTTGCAGATTATTTCACCACTAAGCCTAGTACTCATTAGTTATTTTTTCCCAATCCTCTCCCTCCTCCCAGCCTCCACTCTCCAATAGGCCCCAGTGTGTGTTGTTTCCCTCTGTGTGCCCATATGTTCTCATCATTTAGCTCCCACTTACAAGTGAGAATATGTGGTATTTCATTTTTCTGTTCCCACATTAGTTTGCTAAAGATAATGGCCTCCAGCTCTGCTCGTGTTTCCCCAAAGGACATGATCTCATTCTTTTTTATGGCTGCATAGTATTCTATGGTGTAAATGTACCACGTTTTCTTTTCTTTATCGAGTCTATCTGCGAAGGGCATTTAGGTTGATTCCATGTCATTGCTATTGTGAATAGTGCTGCAATGAACATACACGTGCATATGTCTTTATAATAGAATTATTTATATTCCTTTGGGTGTATACCCAGTAATGAGATTGCTGGGCCAAATGGTATTTCTGTCATTAGGTCTCTGAGGAATTGCTACACTGTTTTCCACAATGGCTGAACTAATTTACACTCCCACCAACAGTGTATGATCATTCCTTTTTCTCCACAACTTCACCAATGGCTGTCATTTTTTGTAATTTTAAAAATAGCCATTCTGACTGGTGTGAGATGGTGTCTCATTGTGGTTTTGATTTGCATTTCTCTAATGACCAGTGATGTTGAGCTTTTTTTCATGTGATTATTGGCTGCATGTATGTCTTTTTTTGAAAGTGTAATGGACATGAACACATGTCCTTTGCCTACTTTTTAATGGGGTTGTTTGGTTTTCTCTTGTACATTTGTTTAAGTTCCTTATAGATGCTGGATATTAGACCTTTGCTTTCCATTCTGTAGATTGTCTGTTTCCTCTGATAATAGTTTCTTTTGCTGTGCAGAAGCTCTTTAGTTTAATTAGATCCCATTTATTAAGTTTTGCTTTTGTTGCAATTGCTTTTGGTGCCTTCATTATGAAATCTTTGCCCATGCCTATGACCTAAATGGTATTGCCTAGGTTGTCTTCCAGGGTTTTTGGAGTTTGGAGTTTTACATTTCAGTCTTGAATCCATCTTGAGGTAATCTTTGTATATGGTGCACCACTGCTTTTCAACATTATTCTGGAAGTGCTAGCTAACACAATTAGACAAGAAAAGGAAATAAAAGTTATACAGACATGGAGAGAAGAAACAAACTGTATTTCTTTGCATATGACATGATTATCTATTAGAAAATCCAAAAGAATTGAGCAAAAAAAGCCCTCAGGAACTAGTAAGTGATTATAGCAAAGTTGCAGGATGTAAAGTTAATATGCAAAAGTCAGTTGCTTTCCTATGTACTAGCACTGAACAAGTTAAATTTGAAATTAAAACATATAACCTTTTACATTAGCACCCTGGAAATGAAATACTTAGGTATAAACCTAGAAAACCATCTGCAAGAGGTAGAAATCTAAAGAAACATGTACAACTTAGGTATAAATCTAAAAAAAGTGCGAGATCCATATAGGGAAAGCTACAAAACGCTGATGAAAGGTGTCAAAGAAGAACTAAATAAAGGGAGTATATTCCTTGCTCATGGACAGGAAGACTCAATACTGTCTAGATGTCAGTTCCTCCCAACTTGTCTTTAGATTCGACACTGTTCCAATCAAGATTCTAGCACATTGTTTTGTTGATATCAACAAACTGATTCTAAACTTCATATGGAAAGGCAAAAGACCCAGAACAGCCAATATTGAAGGAAAATAACAAAGTCAGAAGACTTACAGTACCCAACTTTAAGACTTACGAGAAAGCCACAGCAATCAAGACAGTACAATTTTGGTAAAGGAATAGACAAACTTGGACAAAACAGCACATAAGTAGACATACATACAAGTAATCAACTGATTTTTATGAAGGAGCAAAGATAATACAATGGAGAAAATATAATTTTCCAACAAATAGTATTAAAACAACTGGACATCTACGTGCAAAAAGAATCATAACACAGATCTCTTCCATTCACAAAAAATAACTCCAAATGGACCATAAACCTAAATGTAAGGTGCAAAACTATAAAACTCCTAGAAAATAACATAGATGACCTTGGGTATGGTGATGACGTTTTAGATGCAACATCAGGAGCACAATCCATGAACTAAATAATTGATGAGCTGGACTATATTAAAATTAAAAATGTATGGGCTGCAAAACGTATTGTCAAAAGAATGAGAAGACAATCCACAGACTGGGAGAAAATATTTGCAAAATACATATCTAAGAAACAACTATTATCTGAATACACGCAGAACTCTTAAAACTCAATGAAAACGGCCAGGCGTGGTGGCTCACGCCTGTAATTCCAGCACTTTGGGAGGTTGAGGCGGGCAGATCACCTGAGGTTAGGAGTTTGAGACCAGCCTAGCCAACATGGTGAAACCCCGTATCTACTAAAAATACAAGAATTAGCTGGGCATGGTAGTGCATGCCTGCAATCCCAGCTACCCGGGAGGCTGAGGCAGGAGAATCGCTTGAACCTGGGAGATAGAGGTTGCAGTGAGCCGAGGCAGCACCACTACACTCCAGTCTGGGCGACAGAGCGAGACTCTGTCTCAAAAAAAAACCAAAAAACAATAAGCAAAACAAAACAAAAAACCTCAACCTCAATGATAACAAACGACTCGATTAAAAAATGAGCCAAAGAGCTTAATAGACACAGATGGCAACTAAACATAAGAAAAGATGTTCCATATCATATGTCATTGGAAAATTGCAGATTAAAACAACAATAAGATACCACTATACACCTAGTAGAATGGCCAAAATCCAGAACACTGAGAACATCAAATGCTGGTGAAGATGTGGAGCAAAAAGAACACTCGTTCATTGCTGGTAAGAATGCAGATTGGTAGCACCACTTTGGAAGACAATTTGGTAGTTTCTTAGAAAACTAAATGTACTCTCACCATGTGATCTAACAACAGTGCTCCTTGGTATTTACCTAAATGAATTGAAGACTTATGTTCACACAAAACGTATGTGCACATGAATGTTTATAGCAGCTTTATTCATAACCAACAAAACCTGGAAGCAACCACGATATCCTTTAGCAGGTAAGTGAATAAATAAACTGCTGTGCATCCAAATACTCAGCAAGAAAAAGAAATGAGCTATCAAGCCATGTAAGGATGTGGGGAAAATATATGTGCATATTACTAAGCGAAAGAAGCCAATCTGAAAAGGCTACATACTGTATGATTTCCACTATATGACACTCTGGAAAAGACAAAACTATGGAGGCAGTAAAAAGATCAGTGATTGCCAGGAGTTTGGGACAGAAGAGAATGATGAATAGAGACAGCACAGAGGATGTTTAGGGCAGTAAAACTAATTCCTATCAGATATTACAATGGTAGATACCTGTCATTGTATGTTTGTCCAAGCCCATAAAATGTGCAACACCTAATGTAAACTATGGATTTGTAGTGATAATGACGTGTCTCTCTTCCCCACCCCCCCAGCAGAGTCTTGCTCTGTTGCCCAGGCTAGAGTATAGTATTGAGATCTGCACTCACTGCAATCTCCACCTCCCAGGTTCAAGCGATTCTCTCACCTCCTGAGTAACTGGAATTACAGGAACCCGCCATCACACTTAGCTAATATTTGTATTTTTAGTAGAGACGAGGTTTTGCCATGTTGGACAGGCTGGTCTCGAACTCCTGACCTCAGGTGACCCACCCGCCTTAGTTTCCCAAAGTGCTAGGATTCAGGCGTGAGCCACCGCATCTGGCCAATGATGTGCCGATGTAGGTTCATCAGTTGTAAAAATCTACCACTCCTGTGGGGAATGTTGCCAGTGAAGGAGCTTGTGTGTTTATGGAGACAGGGGTATATGGGAAATACTCTCTTAACTTCACTGTGAATCCAAAACTGCTCTAAAAATTCAAACTTATTTGTTTTTTTAAAAAGGTGATATCTTAGTCTGCTCAGGCTGCTATAACAAAATACCATAAACGATGTGGCTTATAAATAATAAATTTATTTCTTACAATTCTGGACACTGGGAAGCCCAAGATAAGGCAGATTCAGTTTCTGGTGGAGGCCAGCTTTCACCTGGTGCAAGGAGCAAAGCAGCTCTCTAGGGCCACTTTCATAAGGGCACCAATCCCATTCATGAGGGCTCCATGCTCATGACCAAATCAGTATCATCACCTTGGGGCTTAGGATTTCAACCTATGAATTTGGGGGTACACAAACCTTCAGACCATACTAAATGATAAAAAAAATTAAACATAGAAATACTGCATGTCCTCATTTTGGCAAAAAAAAAATGCATGTCACAGACACACACACACACACACACACACACACACTATACACACACAGATGGGAAGAAAATACACTCCCAGGTTAACGGCAGTTTTCTCCAGAAGATGATGAGAAAATGATGTTTATGTTTTCTTACTGCTGATCTCTTTGGTATATCTTCATTTTTCCAACACTTGTTTTTCATTGTGCACCTACATGGCTGGGGCTTAATAATGCATTTTGCAAAAATGAGTAAAGACAAAAATCAGCAGGTAAAGGGAGACATGGAGACTCCCTTGCTAGCCACAAGCTATCGGCCCATCTCCACATGCATATTTGTAAAAAGTGCTGAGCACTAACCAGCACTTGGTCTGTAGCCTCATCACAAGCCTTCAACAGTTTTGAACGGTCTCCCAAAAATTGTTCAATAAAAGGGCATCTATCACTGAAGAACTCTTGACAATGGACTCATTAATGACTAAGTTCTTAGAACCACTGACTATTATCTATCAGGCTAGAGATCATAGACTTCCAAGCACTCACCCAATTGGTTGGACAAGACAAGCCACTGGGATAAAGGAAAACAACCATAATTTATATTTGGGTTTTTTGTATCTCTTCTTTTTTAGTTTAGATTTTTTATTTACATTTTATGATGATCATAAGATGTTTTCTTTTTAAAGACAGGGTCTCACTGTCGCCTCTTCCAGTCACAGCTGGCTGCAATCTCAACTTTTCAGGCTCAAGCAAACATCTTACCTCAGCCTCCTGGGTAGCTGGGACCACAGTCATGCACCACCATGCCTAGTTAATTTTTAAATTACTTTTAGAGACCGAGTGTCGCTACGTTGCCCAGTCTGGTCTCAAACTCCTGGGCTGAAGCAATCCTTCTGCCTTGGCTCCCAAAGTGCTGGGATTACAGGCATGAGCCACAGTGCCCAACCAGTCATAAGATATTAGTGTGATATTTCCATATGTAATTTATGTATATGCACATATGTGTATACATATACACACACACACACACAAGGAATATGGAGCATGCTCAAAAAATGTTTGTTTAAAGATGCACAATTAAGAAAGTTTACAAGAAGACCATTACTATAGGGACCATTTGGTCTAGCCCCTTTGTTTTAGAAAGAAGGAAACTATAGCTCAAAAGGAAGGGAGGTAACTCGCCCAAGTTGTACAGCAGGGTAAAGGTTAGGTCTGGAAACTGAGACTGCTAATACTTTATCCACTTTGATTTTCTGTTTGTTTGTTTTTGCCTAATATGTTCTTTGATGGAGTAGAACTGTTTTTTGAATGCAATATTATTCTTTGCTACAAACATATTTTAATGTTACATTCTCCTAGAAGCTTAATTTTAAAAGTGCTCACACACCTAAACGGACCTTCTGCCTCCATTTGCAGTCACAGATTGCATCCTCCTCAGACAGATTTCCTCTTCCTTGTAAGCTTTACTCCCTGTCTCGTAGAAACATTACTTGTCGGGATAACGCCCAGTGGAAATAAATCACCAGGAGAATCAGCTGTAAGAGTCACTGACTGAAGTCATCAGAGACGGTGTTCTGGCTGTCTTAAACATTACTTACAAGAGCTGTCAGCAAAACCCTGTCTCCAGGGACCATTACTTTGAGGGAACTCTGCCAATCGCAGCATTACTGAGAAGGCATATTTTTTATGTTCCTCAAATGCCTACTGTCAAACTAAACCAAAGTTCTGCAAGGTCACAAACACTTCCAAGTTTGGGGAAGGAAACCTACTCCCACGTTCAAGTGTGGTCTGAAGGCCAGGTAAGCAGGAGGCCTTTTTTCCTAGCTTTGGTACAAACTTTTGTTTGTCAGAGAAGCCTTATAAAATTCATTCACACGCCAGAGTTTGGATTCTGATAGCTAGCGAGGCCTTTATATAAGCCTAGAATTCTATTTCCAGCTGTCTCCCATTGTGCAGGATAAGGAGGAGAACATCAATTTCTCTGAGTCATTTTGAAAACTTTTAGCCCAGGAAAAACAAGACAAATGACAAATGGTAAAAAGGTAACAGCCACATCTCATTTGTTTCTAGATTGTTCCTTCTGCACCCAGGGCCCCTGCCAACTTCACGAAGGAAACATCTTGCACAAAAGAGGCCCACATGGGAAGCAGGAAACTAGAAATGACCCAAGACTCCTGATAGAAAGTTATCAATAAAAACCCCTGTAATCATAATGTCATTACTTTGTTTTTGCTGGATGACAAAGTCCTTATGATACAATTTGCTCTTGGCAGACCATATCATAATTGTCTTCCTCTTAGTAACTTTTTTACTGCTAGGAAAATTCTGTGTGCATGGAAAAGCATCTTGAGAAATGATGAAAAATACATACTTTTCACTTAGAATTGCTTTTCTATGCACTTAGTATCAAAAATTATAAATGAAAAGTTGTGTAAGCCAACCACAGAGGATTTTAGTAACATGAATGCTGAGGATTTTAGTAACACAAATGCCTATTATGAGAAAACTCTAAATACACAATTTAAGAAGGTGTTTATAGATAAATTTAGAACCACTATATTAGCATCTAGTGGTACCTCAAACCTGGAATTTTGCGCTCAGAGACTTTATTTTTTTTCTTTCTCTTTTTCTTTTCTTTTTTTTTTTTGAGACAGAGTCTCACTGTGTCGCCCAGGCTAGAGTGCAGTCGCGTGATGTTGGGTGACTGCAACTTCCGCCTCCTGGTTCAAGCGATTCTCCTGCCTCAGCCTCCCGAGTAGCTGGGATTACAGGTGCCCACTACCACACCGAACTAATTCCTGTATTTTTAGTAGAGACGGGGGTTTCACCATGTTGGCTAGGCTGGTCTCAAACTCCTGACCTCAAGTGATCTGCCCACCTCGGTTTCTCAAAGTGCGAGATTACAGGCATGAGCCACTGCTCCTGGCCTACATTTTTATATTTTTATTCTGCTAAACACTTTTGTTATTTAACCTCATCATAATTTGTGAAATAAACTCATTTTATTAAGATAGAAGTTACTAATTAGGTATGCTAGACACAAAGCATATTTTGATTTTACCAAGACATTAAAAATATCTTTTGATAGCTCTGCAATCAACTTGAAAGAATAAGGATTTTGCAGCAACTGTTCTCCAAGGTTGAACAACTGGTCTCAAAGTATCCTGTGTAATGGGCTGGTGGGAAAATTGAAGAAGGGTTCTAGAGGTGTGGCAGGACAATCTGTCCTTGCTCTGAATAATATTGACATGTCAAGAGCTGACACAATGGTCAGGCTGGTCATACTAAAATAAAGAAGCAGCCTCCCCACTGGGAAAGAACACAGACTCCGGAATCAGAAAAATCAGATTGTGAATTCTGGCTCCCCTCACTTATTATTTATGTGATTTGGGACTAAACAATTAGTCTCTGTGTTTCAATGTCCTTATCTGCATAATCATTTTCTGTGAGGAAACGACCTTTTGAGCACTATTTAGGATAGGCACAGATAAAGTGTTCAAAAGGTGGTACTTACTATCAAATCAACAAATGGTACAAAGCTGGCAGTAGGAGTGCTGTATTATAGAATTAAGGTTTAAGACTATTATGATATAATAGAAAAATAAGCTAAGATAGTGATAAATATTATAGAAGGAAGAAAAATGAAATCCTACAGTTAAATTTTTTTGGGGGGTGGTTTGTTTTAAATTAAATTGTACCAGCATAGAAGGGGAACATCCTGGCCTAACAGCAGCTTACATGAAAAAAAGTTTCTGAAAGCTTGAATGACAGGGTGTTTGTCATGGAGACGATAGTAAGTCACAGATGCATATGTTCCATAAATGTCCAAAAAATTAAGTAGCATAATGCACTTTGCCATGACCATATCCTATCTGAAGCAACGTATTCAGTTCTGGGCACTGTATTTTGAGACAAATATTTACAAAATATGTAATATAATATAACTTGAAAAGGAAATCAGAATGGTAAAAGGCTCATACAAGAAAAAACTGAAGAAGCTAGGAATAATAAGGGTAAGAAAGAAATTTAGGGAGAATGAGATAATTGCCCTCATACATATAATGGGCAGTAAAAATTGAAGAGTAATAGTAATAACTAATATGTACTGAATACTTATGTGCAAAGTAGTCACCATTATCCTTATTTTGTACAGGAGAAAACTGAAGTACCCAAAGGCTAAGTTACATGCTTACAGTCATATAACTAGTAAAGGTTGGGACAGGTTTCACTCCATTAGTTCATCTCCAGATCTGGGAGAGGTATTAGAGCTATTTGCCAAAACTTTCTAGTCTTACAGGATCATGGCGAGATTGTATTCCACCAATTCCTTTGAAGCTGAGTATAGACATGGTTTTTGGCCAATGAAATGTGAGCATACATCATGTTCATTACTTCAGCAAGGAATTAAGTGTGTATACAATTTGCCACATACTATTCACAGACCTGTAGAGATGGAGCCTCCATCAAATTAGCCACAATAATGAATAGAGCTTTCCTGTTGACTCACACTGGACAAATAGGAGCAAGAAATATGCTGTTATGTTTTTTATTAAGCTGCTGAGAGTTGGGGGTTGTTTGTTACTGTGGCATCACCCAGCCTTTTCTGACAGATACAAGAGTGCACATACCTAAAAATCATTAAAATGTCTCAGAATAAGGAAACATATTTACCCTTATATTTCCAGAGGTCAGAACTAAGAATAATTTGTAGAAACTACAGGTAGGCAGATTTGGGCTTAATTTTTTTTTTAAGTAAAGTTGCCTAAAAAGTTGCTTCATGAGGTAGTGAGCTCCCGACAATGGTTGTATTTAAGCAGAGGCCAGATGATCATTTTGCCAGGTATGTGGCAAAATAGATGGTTTAATTAAGGAGGTTTAGTGTATCAAACACTTATTGAGCACCTCCAATGTGCCAAGCATTGTAGCCACACAGATAAATCCAAATACACAATCTCTACCCTCAAGGGAATAAACAACAAGTTCAGAACTTGATAACCTCTGTGGTCTCTTCTAACAGTGTGATTCGACCAAATTAGAGATAATAACATGGCCTGGATGAAGCAGATGGCAAACCCAAACTTACAAATAACTATGTAGCACTAGAAATCCTGCTGATGCTTAGGTTGTATTATTATTTCTCAATTAGTAGCCAAAAGTATAGGGTTTGCAAAAGGGAGGAAAGCGGCAGAATTGCTAGGTTTAAAGGAGGAATATTTTCCCTTTCTCTAGTTACCATTCTTAAATCTTGCAAACCCAGCATATTATCTGGCTTACATCAGGGGTGTTTCAGCAAAGGGAATAGCACTGACTCACAGCAATTGTTACCGACCTTTTCCATCACTACTCCCGCCCCTTCCAGTCAGGAAGGGAACATTTCAATACGGATCAACTCAGACATGAAGAAAGGAATAACCTTTCTATATATCTCTTCTTCAGTTTAGGTATCAACCAAAACATTTGCAAAATATCAGAAGTTTTCCCTAAAACGTTGTTCCCCTAAGCAAAGGCTTAGGGGAAACACACACTAAAAGGATGATGTGAAAATCACAAACTAAATGAATGATTCCAGAGGAAACCGACATTGTTTTCCAAGTGGTATCCTCGAACAGCACTCACTTCAACACTTATTTTCCCTGGTGGTCTTAGTAGTTAAAGGCTGGTTGGTTGGTTTGTCTAAACTTTCAAAAATCAAACAGTGGAGAGAGATGCTGTTCTTTCACTAGCTCATTGCATTTTAATGGAAAAACAACTAAAACCTAGATAAGCATTAACTGTAATTGCTCTGAGGCAGACATTTCCATTTCAGGTTATTATTCCTAACCATATTAGTGCAGAACAATACATGTGGATGGATTTTGCGGCCATTACCTAGACAAGGGTGAGGGCATCTGATTACTATTATTCCCCAGCTGAAAGCTTCAGTTTGAACTCTGAAGGCTCCAGCCCTGCCAGGCCCTGCAATTTCTGAACTACATCTCTGATTCTCTATGAAATAGACACATAAATCAGGGCAAGCTAGATTTCAATGCCATCCCTTCAGTCAGTTCAGTGTGACATAAGTTTCTCAAAAATACACATAGAGAAGAAATTGGCTTTGGCACATTTAAGAGCAGCAGGGAATTTGCATCTCATGCTAGTTTAATGTGCACTCTTAATACTCTCGCCTATTTTCTAAAATATAATGCTATTCTTGCAGAGGCAGCTGGACCCCTTGATACCCGGTCTTGTGCCAAGCTGTGTACACAAATACACTCTTTACAAACACAGATGTGAAATGCCGTGCTAAGACAGAAGCGAGGCATCGAGAGAGATTTGCGTGTTTAGTCTAGAGGCTCCACACCCAAAAGTTTCAGGGACAGCTGATATTTGAAGACTCAGAGGGGAGACCGCCCCTCCTGTACTTTCATCCGGGCACTATGGAGATGACCCCCATATTCCCAGCATCACTTTGCCCTCTGCCCTGGTGACCTGGGTTGAGATTTAATCTAGGGCCAGAGTGGGGCAAGACAATTGTGCTGTTGGCTACTCATACAGAGAGAAGAGCTGGAAATCACTAAGCCTTCCCGGGCTGACACACCCACCCAGAACGGATGGCCCAGGAGTGCGGCGAGGAGGCAGGGGTAAAGGACGCGGCTCCAGGCAGGGGAACCTGGGCATTCTTTCCGCGCTTGCACGAAGATGCTGCAAGTGGAGACACCAGCGAATCCAGGGTCTCGGCTAGGAAGTCGCGCTGAGCTCAGTGGAGGACGCCCCTTTTCTCCTCCTGGTCCCCCAGCCCCGTGCAAAGTGAGCTGGAGAAAGTTGTGCCCGGGCCATGGCGGCCAGGGCTGGAGAAAGGAACGAAGGCAAGCAGGGAAGTGACGGGGCCCCCTTACCTTGTCCTTGGGGCCGAGGTTCTGCAACACCTCTTTGCCGGTGGCGCTCCGAATCTCCACCCCGGAGGGCGCGGGAGACGCGGGCGCGGGCTCCCTGCTCTCTTCCCGGCCTTGGCCCCTGCGCGGGGTGTCCCCCTCGGTCCTGGGCCGGCTCCCTGAGCCTCGGTCGCTGCCCTGGCCGCTCCGAGGAGTCTTCGCGCCCCGCTGCCCCACGCTGAGGGCATCGAAATCCAGCGTCTTGCTCTCGAAGGCGCCCTCCACGTTGCAGAACATGCCGCCGTATTTCTGCCGCGGGACCTGGTCCGTGGTGCCCGGCCTGGCCAGGTACACGGGCAGATCGTCTTCGTGGGAGCTGTCCCAGCCTCTCCGGCCCGAGGCCATGGTTCAAGCGCGAAAGCGGCCCGCGGGCTTTTCTTCCCCAGAGGCGGAAAGGGCAGCCGCCGGCAGCGTGCGCCGAGCCACAGTGACTGCGGCGGGAGGAGGCGCCTGAGCCTTCGCGCCAGAGGCGGCAGTGCTGCTCCGATTCCTGCCTGTCCCTAGCGAGCCACAGAGCCACACAACCAGCCTGCGCGCGCGGCGCAGGGGCCCGGAGTAGCGGCGCGCTTCGCTCGCTCGCTGGACCTCTCGCCCGGCCGCACCTCCTCACGCACCCCCAACCCTAACGTGGCCTCCCGGGCTGACGCAGCGTCGGTGCCCATCACAATCACAAACCAAACTTGGCGCGCGCGCACACGCACACACAGGCGCACACTGCCCGCTCGCGCAATAGCCTTGCTTCACACACTTTCATGCAATTCAGACGTCTTAGAAATGTTCACACTCAAGCACTTGACTGCTTCACCCACACTAACTCCCTAGTTTGCCTCACAAACACAAAGCTTTCTGACGTCCCTCATGCACAAAAACCCAGCTGACCCAGGTGGATTCATCTCAAAGCCAAGTCCCGATTTACAACTAACACATACAAACTCAAGTTTACTACAGACTCACAATCCTACCCAGAACCCCGAACTTGCCTCATCCTGATCTGTAGGATGACACTCACAATTACACCCAGTTCTAGAATCTGCCTTGCAAACCCACACTCTCACATAAAGTCCTGAATTGGCTTACACACACAACACAAACACACAGATTGAGAGAGAAGTCCTCTTACTTCATTGAGAGTCACAAAAGCCCTTTGACTCACGTAAGCCCTTTCCTGGTTTCTATATAATACTCTAGAATTTGCTTTTTACCACCCCTAATTTGCCTCACACACAATTACATTTCAGATCACACACACACACTCTCTCTCTCTCTCTCTTAGATTTTGCCTTGCAAAGCACTCTTCATTAATGCTCTGTCCCTCATACAACAAACCTCAGATTTCAATCTCACACACTGACACAAGTCCAGGTTTACCTCAGTCAGAACCGACACTTAGATTCACACCCAAGCCCAGATTTACTTCAAAATCACACAACCAAAGACTTCACTTTTCATGTTACCTCACATATATGCAGACTTTACTTACGTAGGTCTATGCTTTCATAACCTCATTATCTTCCCCACATCCACCCAGGTATACTCTGATGCAGACTTTGCCACATAAACAGAATCCACAAACTACATGCCTTACATCATGTCTGCATACACTACCTAAACCCAAAACCTCTGGTACCAGATTTAACTGGGCTCCCTCTCAGAAATTCACCTATTTGTTTATTTAGTCAACCAACATAAATCAGATACCCACTATGGCTTTCACAAGATACTGGAGGAACAGTGTCGAACAAGGGAGATGGGTCTGTCCTCACCAAGAATGTAGTCTCTTACCACCCATCTAGGTAGCACAGTCCTTCACTGTTCTGCTCAACATACTGAACTTTGTTTATTTTGTGAACCAAACACTCCCCCTCCCAAGCACAGACACACACACGCTAAGCTCCATGAAGGCAGAGATCTGGTCTGTTCAGTTCACCTTTGTATATCTTGTGCCCAGAACATCTACAGGCATTTGATACATTCTTTTTGAATAAATGGAGGATAACAATAACAACAACAGCAACACCAGGAACATTTATGGAGTTATTGCTATGTGCCAGTCATTATTATGATTGTTTCACATATATTAATGCATTTAATGCTCATAAGCATATGGCGGGCTTCTTTGTGCACAGACATAGTCTTTGAAGGCATCTGCATAGAATTTGATGAATTGAACCTCTGAACTCTGATTTTGGAGTAGAACAAAGGCTCTGGAAACTGGCATGTCAGTCTTAGGTCTGTGATGGCCACAAAAATTTGGGGAATGGAAGTTGGCCTGAACTTAGATCAAAGACAGGTATATTGACACAAGTTAAACCTATCCCCTGGGCAGGTGCGGTGGCTCAGACCTGTAATCCCAACACTTTGGGAGGCCGAGACAGGTGGATCACCTCAGGTTAGGAGTTCAAGATCAGCCTGGCCAACATGATGAAACCCGATCTCTACTAAAAATGTAAAAAATAGCCGGGCGTGGTGGCACCCATCTGTAGTCCCACCTACTTGGGAGGAGGCTGAGGCAGGAGAATTGCTTGAACCCAGGAGGTAGAGGTTGCAGTGAGCAGAGATTGCGGCACTCTGCTCAAGCCTAGGTGACAGAGCAAAATTCCATCTCAAAACAACAACAACAACAACAACAACAAAACCCTATCCTCAGTGAAGAGAAAGCCACTTGCTAAACTGCCTATGCTCCATCAGAATTATTTACAACTTCTTAAGCTGACTTCCTCTGGGCAGGTGCTCCTTCTTAAATGCTGGTTGGTGATGGACTCAGAATTTCCTGTAAGTGCTGCTTCAGAACAATTACAGTTAAGGCTTATCCAGGTTTTATTAGTTTCAGGCTCTGCTCTAAGGACATCCAGGCAGTATCTTAATTAGTCTTAATAACCTTACCTGTCAGGTACTAGCATTTCTTTTTGTTTGAGACAGCATCTCATTCTGTCACCCAGATGGGAAAGGCGGGAGTGCAGTAGCCTGATCACAGCCCAGGGCAGCCTTGACCCCAGGGGCTCAAGCAATCCTCCTACTTCAGCCTGCTGAGTAGCTGAGACTACAGGGGTGTGCCACCATGTCCAGCTAAACTTGTATTTTTTGCAGAAACAGAGTTTCACCATGTTGCCCATGCTGGTCTTGAACTCCTGAATTCAAGCCATCTGCCCACTTTGGCCTCCCAAAGTACTGGGATTACAGAAGTGAGCCACTGCACCTGGCCTATTACTTTTTTTCTACTAATGAGGAAGCAGAGGCTCTGAATAAATGTCCAAGTTATAAAATAGTCAGAACTTGAAGCAGGATATGTGCAGAGTCTGTTTACTTTGAGAGAGGGCACATTCTGCATGTAGACACACACTTTTATGTGCATATTTGCGTGGGAGCATGGGCATACAAACAGAACTTTGTAGTTGTACGTGAGCCCGATTGTTAGAGCTGCATTGCCTCACCACTGTGTCTGATGCAGTGTATAGTCACGATAATTACATTTGTTGACAAAATATCACATTTAAAAGTAACAGTTACATGTATACATATGTGTTTAATTAAGAAAGTACAGCAGCCTATTAAAATTTTAAAAAGACTAAAATGGGAATGGCTGATCTGACTCCAATTCTGCAACTATGTGGCTTTAGGCAAATTTCTGGCTTAACCTACTTGTGTTTTTCTCCTTCATGTTTGCCTCCCACTGAAGAGGATTATGATGGACTTCATTCCTTGAGCAAGCCATTGTGCTAAGAATTTCATAAACATTGCCTTAACCTTCCTAAGTACCCCATAAATCTGAAGTGATGATTATTTCCATTTTATCCGTGGAGAAAATGAGCCTTCGTGAAGGTCAGTTCTTTCCCTGAAGTATCAGTTAGTACTTCAAACTGGAATTCAAACCTTCCACTAGCCGATTCAGACAGAACCTGTGCTCTTAAAAAAAATAATAGTAGAGCTCTGTCGTGAGGATCCAGAGAATTAACAAATGGGAAGGCCAAAATTAAGGTGTTATGGAATGAAATATCTCTAAGTGCCCCAGTTGTTCTTGGACAGAAGTTAACTTTGGTTAAGGCAAACACTCACATAAAAAAATATCAGACCACTTGACTCTAAGCAAAAGCATTAGGCCCTCATTTTGTCATGTCCCTTTCTAATAAGATAGAGGATACATTACTTGTGACAATCACAAACATAAGAGCAACAGTATGTCTATAGATACTGTAAGTCAGACCACCCAGGGAAGGGGTTATTCAAAACCAATGTACAAACAGCAAACTATTTCTGTAATGTGAGCAAGAAAATAGAGCTTTGAACTTGTCACATGTCAAATCAGATTTTCATTTCCTGTAACTGAAGTAAATCATATGCCACGTTGTATTGAGATGACTTGTGATGTGAGCACATAGCATGTCTGATTATAACTCTAGGAAAATGTATTCCACAGGCATGTTCTATTACCTCTAGATCAGCAGAAGGCAGAAACTCCTCCCCAGAAAGCAGTGATATGCACTAAGCAATCCTGATATGGCAGCACACAGAATACATTTTATGCAAAAATAAATTGCATTGCTTTTTTTTTTTTTTCTGAGACAGAATCTTGCTCTGTCGCCCAGGCTAGAGTGCAATGGTCCGATCTTGGCTCACTGCAACCTCCACCTCCCGGGTTCAAGCGATTCTCCTGCCTCAGCCTCCCAAGTGGCTGGAACTATAGGCGCCCACCACTATGCTCAGCTAATTTTTAAATGTTTGGTAGAGGTGGGGTTTTGCCATGTTAGCCAGGCTGGTCTCGAACTCCTGACCTCAGGTGATCCGCCTGCTCGGCCTCCGAAAGTGCTAGGATTACAGGAATGAGCCACTGCGCCCAGCCACATTGCGTTCTTATAAGGCAAAGTCTACCCAACAGAAGATAAAATTTTAGTTCTCACTAAGGTTATGCCTCTAGTCTCAAAATAAGAAGAAAATAGAGGAGTTATACAATTAATAATATGTATATTGACTCATCAGTTAATTTAAATAATTCTAATCAAAACCTACCCTCCTTCTTTTCTTTCTTTGAGTTGCAGGAATTTGAACCTACATTATCTTGTCCTGATCTTGATGGACATAGGGGTTAGAAATTCAATTTTTCATAGAGAGATGCCATATATAAATAAGGCAGTATTTGCAAAATGTTTAGCATTCTGCCTGACATAAAGTAGGTGCCCAATAAATATTACTCTCTCATTTCCTCGGAGTATAGATATATTATTAATATCACAGAGACTTTGCAATGAGCTTGATGGTGTCCTGTAACTTTAACTTTGCAGGATTTTATGGAACAAGTTGATACTGTAATAATGCTGGATATGTATTTAAAAAAGAAATACAAATAAAAGATAAAAATTTTCCGTATACCTCCATCATACCCTATGAATTTTCCTGGCAGGCCACTGTTTAATTTCAGCTCAATATTTGGTGAACAAAGTGTTAATTCTGACAAAGCCACATTTAAGCCAATAGTTACAAACCTAAAACCTAAAAACAAGTTGTTTTCAAATATACACATAATGTTAAAACAAGGTTATAAAATATTTTCAATAATCTTAATTGTACATGCAGAAAAACATCTGCTTTTATAATAATATATACATGTAGGGGAAAAACCTGCAATAATATATATCAAAATATTAGCAGAGTGTAACTCATAGGATTACAGGAAACTTTCAGTTTCTTCCTTCAGGCATTTCTATATTTTTCGAAATCTTTATAGTAAGTGTGAGTTATAGTTATAATCATAAAGAATGTTTTTTTCTTTTATTATTATTATACTTTAAGTTCTAGGGTACATGTGCATAGTGTGCAAGTTTGTTACATATGTATACTTGTCCCATGTTGGTGTGCTGCACCCATTAACTCGTCAGCACCCATCAACTCATCAGCACCCATCAACTCGTCATTTACATCAGGTATAACTCCCAATGCAATCCCTCTCCCCTCCCCCCTCCCCATGATAGGCCCCAGTGTGTGATGTAAGAATGTTATTTTTAAATATGTGTCCAGGATGTTATTTTAGATAGAAATATATTTACTGAACATGGCGAAAATTGCCAATGGAAAATTATTGACCCAAGCTTTTATCTCCCTACTCTGTTAGGCAGATATATTATCTAAAGTGAAAAGCAAAAATAAAATCAGGCCTCTCATCAGAGTCAAATTGTCACTTCATGCAAAGTATTTCCGCAGTTGGACAGCTGAGTGGGAAAATGATCATTATGGTGGGAGTGTGAAATGAGGGCTTAAGAATGTCCTCGAGGTAAATCCTTTCCACCAAAGAATTAGTTAATAGAACATGACATAATCACCTTCCTGGTGGGGAGTTGTTGGGGTTTTCTTCCCAATTTCATACACTGAGCATCTCTCTTTGATTTTAATATTCTCAAATGTTCGAAAGCCACTTCCAAAAACAGAATTTTCTTTTGCCCTAAGTGGAAAGAAGATAAATTTTAAAGTAATTGCTGACCAATATGATAACAGAGATACTCATTTCAAATGCTCTAATCCTCTAGTTACCTTGATGCAGGCTCACAGGTGCAATTTAATCTCCTAAATGAAAATCTCTAAGTAAGGGCCAGACGATAAAGTGAGTTACAGGATGTAACAGGAAAAAAAAAAAAAAAAAAAAAAAAAAAAGCCAAGCCTATGACTTGTCCCACCTCTTTGCCAGTCAAACTTGCTGACAATGTTTCCAAGATTTTTTAAATGTACCGTTATTTTTCCAGTTACTCTTTATGTTTTTGCCCATTTACAAAATACTCTTATTGGTTTTACATTATTTTTGTAACAATCTCATCCTGATTATTTAAAATGAAATGATTCTGTCTTACCTTTTACTATTCAAAGATAAAAATAACAAAACATATTCCTTGTTTATCACTCCCTTCCTTCCTTTTCAATGAAAATTTGAAAGTCCAGAAAAGCAGAGAGTAATTTAGCAAATGCCCATGTACTCACAGTCTAGTCAACTTTTCACCATATTTTATTCATATGTTTTTAACTAATAAAATATTACAGACTTCGGATATCCTTGGTACCCCTTTCCTTTTCTCTTTTTCTTGCTCTCTGAATAACAACCACTAACCTATATTAATCATTCATATTCTTCTAAAGTTTGCTTTCTATTGGAAACTGATCCTTTAATTGGGATTTTTAAGCTTGTTTTCTTACCAAATAAAATATTATCTTAGTTTAATTATTTGTATTTGAAAATAACCCTTGGCCAATAATGATGTACAGAAGTCCTTCACTCTTGGAAAGCTGAGGCTTACAACAATAACAGTAGGTTTCCCCCTCCTAAAGTAAAAGTAATCATAATTCATATCAGAGCAGAAATTCAATCCAAATTCTAAAACTCTGTGCTTCTTAATCAACCAATACTGTGTTTGAGACAGGCTAGAAAACCAACTATTTTTCTCTTATTGGGAATATTGTTGTTACTATGAAGCTTAAGTGGCTCAAGAAACTTAGACTTAACATTTAAAAGGGTACCTTTGATTTTAGTATTCCCTTGAGACTAAACTAAGTAACGCACAAAGAAAGGTAGTCAAGTAAGATGACAGTCTGAAAAGAGAAGCTCCTTTCACTCCATACAGAAACTTGCTGACTCCAGAGATGAGGGCGCATCCTGGCTCCAGTGTAAGTGACAAACAGGCCAGGGTACAAATGACAAATACCGAAAGATACGAGAAGAAAAAATTGAAACATGGTGAATAGTTCTTTCATTGAGAATTTTTTGGTTATGCATACATTCAGAAAATATAAGTGCGTTGATAATGCCTTTTTAACCTAATGCTTTTGTCTGATTTTATTTTTTAGTTAATAAATAGTTCCCTGTCCAGGCAGTTCCCTGGAATGCCTTATTCCTCCGGATCTTTCCTAATGAAGATGAAAGGATAGGAAAAAGGATCCTTTCAATGTTTCCAAGCTTTTAGAATAATTTATATTGGAAAAATGAAGAAAATAGGTACAGACAATTAGTCCAATCGTATAGCTCCATTTTCCATGTCTTATTAAGAGATAGCACAGTATTTATGTGGAACGAATGAGAAAAGCCTGGGATCTGAAGTCAGAAAATCTGGACCACAATTTTGGGACCACCATGAATTGAGTTAATTTGGGGAAACTACACAAACACTTTATTTCTCTCCCCTTACCAACAAAATAAAAATAAAAAGCTGTGGTGCTGAAAAAACAGTGAGATGTTTTATGCCGGGTTGTAACTGTTCTTTATAAATATTGTTTTATTTGCTTCAGTGCCTGGCCCCAATTTCTGTGATCAACAGTTAAGCAATAAACACATGTTGAATTAGTGATATCTGGAATTTTTGTTTTTCAGTGGTAGAACTCTATGTAGTATGTAGGGAATGATTACTAATCAGTCTTAGGTGTGACCAAAGTTAAAAATGTATTTTGGGAAACCAAATCAGATTACCTTCTCTTCTAATCGTAAAACTCTTAGACATTTGTCCCCTGCAGAAACCCTTAGACAAAAGATGTAGACAAATGCATGTATAATACTTACATAAAATATACTAAAAATAAGATACAAATGTATTTTTTTAAAGATTAATTTTTTAGCAGAGCTTATATTAGAATTTACTCAGCTTTGACTATGCAGTGTCTAATAATTTATTGAATAATTCTTAATGTTGGCTGGCCACTAGGAATTGTTTTAACATTTAACATTTAAAGTACAATGTTAACTTGCTGACGTGTTTATTGTTTATCAAAAACATTCAATATGACCGTAGACTCAAACAATATGCTACAAAATGATTAGTTATACCAGAAGGGAATTTTTGACTGTAAATGTTACATCTGTGAAAATATACATTGCCGTCTTTTGCAATAGGTTGATTAATCAGTTGGTGGAGTAACTAGAGCATATTAAGATCTGACTAATCTAAAATTCGTAAAATCAAACATGTATTGAATATATGTTAGGAGCATTTGTAATAGAAAACCTAGGGTTAAATACTATGCAAATATTATACTGGAATATTTATCTGGTGCAGTGTTTTATCTTTAATATAATAATTTATCTTTAATTTATTTTAAAATTATAACTAAATACTAATTCTCAAACTAAAAAATTGAGTGACTTAAGAGATGGGAACAGGATTTATAAGTTATCTATGGTCTTGCAGTAAGTCTGGTGGATATAGGCCTTGCCAATTACCCTTGTACAAAATAAAATAAGAATATAATATTGTTACATGGATTATTCATTGTTAGGGATATAATTGTTGACCTTGGCTGGCAAGTTTATAATTACTTATTAAAATTCAATAATCTGTAATTGAAATATAATCATAAATCATATAATGATGATTAATTTCACCATCTGGATTTTTACAACCAGTAATTTTTACACCTGGATTCTGAGAAGTCTTTAATTCAGGAAAAAGCAAACATGAAAATTCCCCATGAGGAAAATACATCTAATTTTATTAAAAATGTAACTTTCCCATTGCTTCTTTCCCTTTTGGCTAAAATCTACTATAAAAATAAAACTCTCCCCAAATTTTAGTATACCTGATGACTTAGCAATCAAGTTTGCTTATTTGTTTTTTTCCTTTGAAGACATTGAATAAAATCCAAGAACCACATAGAAATTTGTTCTTGTAAAGAACTGTGTTCTTGTAAAGAACCTTTGAATTAACCTTATTCAGCCTCTCTTACAAAAGATACTTGGCTTTGACTATGTGATATCTAACAATTTACTTAGTAATTCTTAATGTTGGTTAGTTACTAGAAATTGTTTTAATACTTAAAGTACAATGTTAACTTGTTAAATCATTTATTTCTTATAAAAAATTCAATATTAGCACACACTCAAATAATACACTACAAAATAACTAGTTGTGAAGAAGGAATTTTTTTGGCTCTAAAAATTGCACCTACAAAAATATATATTATAGTTTGGTTTTTGACTAATTGTGTTTTTTTGTCCTAAAATAATGTAAATGCTAACGAGCCAAGTTCACACTCCCCAAATGCTGAGCCAAGTTCAAGCTCTCCCAGCTAAGAGGAGAGGAGGACCCCGCCAGAATAACAAAAGGGAAACAGCCCATTTAGTCAATTCACTACATATTTATTGAGCACTTATTTTGTGCCAGGGAATATACAAGGTGTTGTGGAAGTTTACAATACAGTAGATAAGACAAGTATTCCAATACAATGCTGCTCAGACTGTAATACGTGTTGTCACAAGAGGAAAAGGGAGCTACAGACCAAAGCAAACCACATGTGATGAAGAATGAGTGGGATTTTAACAGAGGAAGATGGATGTCATCATTCCTGGCTTAGTGGGAAATGCTGGGAGAACAGTGAGCAGGCCTGCACGGCTGGAGAGCACAATGCTGAAGCTGTAGGGTAGCAATGGATAGGGCCAGGAAGATTAGATAAGAGCTCGAATGTGGGGGACCCTGAATGAAGGGCAAAAAGTTTCCAAATTTCAATGTCCCAACGGTTTTATTGGAGCACAGTCATATCTATTTGTTTACGTATTGCCCATAGCTGCTTTCAACCTGCAACAGCAGCAGAGTTGAATAATATCAGCAGAAAATATATGGTTCACAAAACTGAAAATATTTGCTGTCTGATCCAGCACAGCAGAAGTTTTCCAACCCTTCATCTGCAGTGTATACAGTTTAGTGTCTGTGTAGTAAAATAGATTCTCACATTTATCACCTCTGGGCATGTTTATGGCTGCAGTCCTTTTTTTTTTTTTTTTTCCTTTTCTTTTTGAGATGAAATCTTGCTCTGTTGCCCAGGCTGAAGTGCAGTGGCATGATCTTGGCTCACTGCAGCCTCTGCCTCCCGGGTTCCAGCGATTCTCCTGCCTCAGCCTCCTGGGTAGCTGGGATTACAGGTGCACACTACCATGCCCAGCTGATTTTTGTATATTTTAGTAGAGACAAGGTTTCACCATGTTGGCCAGGCTGGTCTCGAACTCCTGACCTCAGGTGATCTGCCAGCTTTGGCCTCCCAAAGTGCTGGGATTACAGGCATGAGCCACTGCGCCCGGCCATGGCTGCAGCACTTTTAGAGAGCAGTTTGACAATAGATATCAAAGGCCTTAACATATTCAAGAAATCTGCATGTTAATTTGCATCCTTCAGGAGATTCTGCTGCAGGTGGTTCTGAAACCACATACTGAAAAATAATGCTCTCTGGTGTCTCTACTTTGAGACTCTTTCTGTTGAAAATCATTTTACAATACGTGTTACTGGTGCCTCCTAACTTAGAGAAGATTCCTAGGTCACGCTTTCCTGCTAGTGCTGGTGTAGGTGAAGTATCTTCAGTAAGGAACTGTTCTTTCAGCACCATGACCTTCAGCGCCTTTTGAAAGCAGTTCACACACCTGAATGCAGTCTCGAATTATGGGTCCCTCTTCAATGAGCAAATCCTTAGAACTCAGAATTCTCTATTTTAAATGGTAAAGAGCCTCATATTGATTGCAAATCTTACAACTTTGGATTTGTCTTAATTTCATCAGAATATTCAGACTGGTTTTAGATTTTTAAATTTTCCTTGAAGAGTGTGTTTTGACCCTGCTTTGAGAAGTAAAAACTTACAGGTTCACAGTGAGGAAACATATTCTACACATAGTTCTTATTGTATAGTATCTTGTCTTAGTTTTGTTGTTTTTTAAGTTGGAAAACTTTACTTTAAAATTCAATGTTAATTCCAGAGAGTTTAAACTGTGTTCCTTGTGTTTAGAAGGACATACTCCAGCCTGTGCAAACATAGTTAGACTCTCCCATCTCTACAAAAAAAATATTTTTTTTAATTAGCTGGTCATGGTGGTGCAATACTGTAGTCCCAGCTGCTTGGGAGGCTGAGGTGGGAGAATCGCTTATGCCCAGGAGGCTGAGGCTGCAGCAATTATGTCACTGTAGTCCAGCCTGGGTGACAGAGAGAGAGACTCTGGCTCAAAAAAGAAAAAAAAAAAAAAAAGGCCATACATACAATCTAGGCTGAGGTTAGCAATTTAATTTATCCAGTTGCTCCCTGTTTCCAAATCTGAAGCAAACTGATGTTTTAGCTAATATTTCTTTTTTGTCCAATGGGAAAGTTTGAGAATGCTTAGGAAAGGCTAATAAATGACAAAGAAAAGAGAAAGTTACTTGTTAAGTAAAACAGTCTATATGTTTCTGCCATCTTGTACCAAACAACTTTTGTTCCATTTCACGGAAGCTGACAATTCAGGGGTTTGAATTCACACGAGGTGTAATCAAGGTGGTCCAGTCAGGATTATAGAAATCAGATGTACAGTATTTTAAAAGAGATTTTTACATGGATTCACCCTGTGTAGGCATGTTGTTATGCACAGCTAATGCGTCAGTCATTATAGGAGCTCTCAACATAGTGGTAAAGACAAACAAATAAATGAAATGAAAAGAAAATGAAAATAGAGCCTGCTAAACAGTACCAAAAGGGTCAGCCCAGACATGAGACACATAAAGCCATCTCTAAAGGATAAGGGAAAGTGACTTCTGAAGAATGAGTAGGGAGAAGAAAACTGGTATTGAAGGTGCACACTACAGAAAAGAAGAAAACAAGATTCTATATAGAACACCAGTGGCAAGAAATAACTTGACTGGTTCTTGGAATTGCAAATAGTTTCCTATGAGCAGAGTGGAAGAAGCAGAGTGTAAAGAGTACAGGGAATAGACATGATATATGTAGGTGAGTATGTACACATAATTTTGAACATGCAAGAATATTGTGTGAGTTTAAAAATTTTAAAAAATGTGAAAAGTCTAGAAGAGGTGGTTCACAAAGGAAACAATAGGCATAAAAGTACTCAGTGCCTGGTAATTCCTCAATAAATGTCAGCTATTTTAGTAATGCAAGTGCGAAATTTAGGTTTTCTGAGATAGGATACTTTATTTGCTCTCTGATTTGATCTAGAACAAAGAGAAAAATCTGGATGGGACTTAATTTGTCTTGTGGGTCAAGAAGGAATTTGATGTAATGGGTAAGAGCCAGACTGACTTGGATTCAAATCCAGGTGTTAAATATTAGTTCTGCGCCCATGGGCAAGTTTTTAAAACCTCTCTAAGCTCATTTTCTCATCTGTAAAATGAAGATAATAATGTCTCATTTGCAGAGCTGTTGTGAGGGTTAAATGTAATAATATATGTGAAATAATTAGCACAAATTGGCTAGTGCAGAGAAAGCATGCAAAATGGTTGCTCGTGTGATTACAAAAGTAGATAGAGGACATGTGGTGGAGATTGGGGAACATTCCCAGAAGATGCATGGTGATAAGGACAATTGTCTCAGCTGGATGTGAATTCATCTTGCTGTGGCGGGTCTGTTTGTAAAGAAGAATAATCCCATGGATGAATAGGCAGCCAGCCAAGATGGCTTGATCCTCCTCATTGGGTCTAGCCAGGAAATCTGTGTGTGAGTAGAATGTGAATCACCTGCTTACTGTAAATTAATTATTATTATTCACTCAGCAAAGAGGAAAAGATGCTTGGTCAGAATTAATCATCTAAAAAACCGTTATTTTAAATTCATTGCATTTGAATATGGTAATGAGACATTTGTCACTTTTATAACTCTTTGTGGGGGACGGTGTCTGTTGTAGGATAGAAAAGGATTAACATATAATTTTTAGACTGTGCCTTTCTTTTTTTTTTTCTTTTCCATATTTATTAAAGCCTAATATAATATTTGGTGTATATTCCCACTTTATAGACAAGAAAACAGGCTTCGAGTTTGAAGTGAATTACAAAGGAACCACATTATTCTTAAGAACATGAAATGATGTAAAAATTCAGATCATTCTGACTCTAACCAATGGTTCTCACGTTAGAATCGCTAGAACTTTTTACAACTATTGAAACCCAGGGGCTGCTCCTAAATGTTCTGATTGAGGTTTTCAGAGGTAAACGACTCCCAAATATGACATTCCTTAGTCAAAAGCAACCTCTCTTTTAAAGGCTTGTTATGTATGTGAGTTAAACATTTTCAATATGAACACATTTTTAATATGAATATGCTGAACTGGGAAACTGAATTGAACAATAAATGGATCTTTTTTCTCTCCTTTGCTTTAGTCAGTTCAGGGCATTTGAGAAACAGGTTAAAAGCAGGGAAAATGAATCCAACTATTTATGCCATATTGGGGGAGGGGGGAATAGTTTTTCTCCCCCCTGACCTTTATAATGAGTCATTGATAGCCTTACTGTGGTGACTTTTTAGCCTCATCAGAGAACAAATCCCTCCAAACACTCTTAGTAATCAGAACATTATCTCATACTTGAATGTACTAGGTTCACATCACTTAACCAGTTGACCTTGGAGGCTTACTTCTCCAAATGAAAGATGAATCAATTTATCTTGATTTTTTTACGTCACTGAATAGACACAAATTTTGAAAAGTGGTCTCTTGTTGTCCTGTAAAATTGCAATGATCATACACTCCTGTAGCTCCTTCGAATCACCCTCTCTCTCTTTCCCTCGATTGCACTTACTTACGTCAAGTGCTAGCCTTGGAGCAGAGATAGAACAAAGGGTGACTCAAAACTGGTTCTTTATTCAAGTGCCTCTGTAGCTCAGTGACTGGAAGGGATGAGATAATTATTCCATTTTTTAAATCTTCTAAAGCAGTAAGTCTTAAAATTGGGATAATCCTAAATCTTTTTATGTAGTTATCAAAAATAAAGTAACTAGAAGAACTTATTAAGATAGAGAGATAAATATATAAAGTATATATATAAAGTTTACATGAGATATATACAGTATATATAAAGTATATATACTGTATATATAAAGTATATATACTGTATATATAAAGTATATATACTGTATATATATAAAGTATATATATATATAAAGAGAGAGAGTGTATGTGTGTGTGTGTATATATATATATACTTTAAACATTTAGCTATCTTGACCTCTCTGGGCTCATGGAGTCATAATTAAGAAAATGAGGGCTTGGCACAGTGGCTGACGCCTGTAATCCCAACACTTTAGGAGAACAAGGTGGGAGGATTGAGCCCAACAGTTTGAGATCAGCCTGAGCAACAGGACAAGGCCTTATCTATACAAAAAATTAAATTAGCTGAGTGTGATGGCACACACCTGTAGTCCTACCTACTCAGGAGGCCGGGGCAGGAGGATCACTTGAGCCCAGGAAGGTTGAGGCTGAAGTGAGCCATGTTTGTGCCACTGCACTTCAACCTGGGCAACAGAGCAAGACCATGTCTCAAAAAAAAAAAAAAAAAAAGAAAGAAAAGAAAAGAAAAAAGAAAATTGACACTATGTGAAAAAAAAAATATGATTTTCATCTTTTACCTATGGATATGAGCAGATAAAACAGATCATTCAAAAGTGAAATTATGCATTAAAATCTTTTTTCATTTGTTCTGATTTAGACAACACAAAAGCAGTCTAAAAAATCCAAAAAACAGAAACAGAGCAAAACAACCTATCACCCCTATGAATAAAGAATGCAAGTGCTGTGATCGCTTCCCTGAGATATAACTTCTTTCCACTGCCCATAACTCGCAAATAGCACTGTGAATGCAGGTGAACATTGCTCCTCCCATTCTAGCTTCCTATGTGAATTTGATGTTTCTTTGTTTTGCCTCTATTTCCTGGGTTCTTTATTCTCTTGTTTATCTTTATCTTCCAGACAACCAATCAGATATATCCATAAAGAAAATTACTATCATCTGGCCAAAAACGTAGCTGGTAAAATGTGAGGTTACAAAGGACTCCAAAATGACTCAGAAAATATACTAGCAGGAATTGGCTAGAAAGGATTCCAAATTGATACCTTGAAAATGGATCTCCCAAGACAAAAATGTCCCTGATATTTGTGCCTCAGTCCCATTTTATATCGGATGTCAAAGAAGACATTTGTAAGAAATCCTGGGAGAGTGCAGTGGGGTGTAAGTGGAGGAGTTATGTCTAAAAGTGAGATAAAGAGACGAGATGTACTTGTCTGCCAATTAAGATCCTTGGTTTGAAAATCCCAGGGTGAACATTTAAACGCCTTATTTGCAAAGTGGGGCAAAAATTGCAGAATAATATCTTAAGTAATCTAGATTCTACTCCTTTTTATCAACTCAACTTTTCTCCTATAAATTAAACCATGGCTATGAATTTAACACATATGATTCATAAAGTTTTGCTGCATTTAACCGCTAGAATTTAATGGGTTCCAGAATTTACTTACATGTCTCCTTACTGATTAATAATATACATAGATAATATTTACTGTGCTCTTACTAATGTTGTGCCCGACCCTTATTGACTCCAATAGGGATGGCACCATGTCCAAGGGGCCAAAGAAACCCAGAGCCAGCGAAGAAGACATAGGATCAATTGAGGACTTTACATACAGGGAGGTCCAGAAACAGAGGAACCAAACAGGAAAACTACTACCATTTGTAAAAAGGATGCAATTTATAAAGCATTTTCTTTCAGCAACTTCCACCTAGCAATCACTATTCAACCCAAAACAAGGAGATCCATTTCTCTCTATGGCCTGCGTTCCAAAAATATGGGCCAGGGGTTTGGATGTCCTTCATAGATTGGAAGTGAATCTCCCAGTTGGTCACTCCTGGATCCCTTAGCTCAGCACTTCAAACGCACATTCTTCTTAGATCACAGGGTCATTCTCAGTGTATGTTTAAATTATTGCTGTCAGGTGTGTCTGCTGTAAAACTGTATGTTACATATAATTTGATGTACTCATGTAATCCTTACAACATCTCTCTAAAGTAAGTAGCATTAGCTCCTCTGCAGTACAAAAGGGATACGTAGTTTGCTTCAGGTCATAGAGCTTAGGGAAGAAAAAAGTGTTAGATCTTGAACCTGGGTGTCTGACTCCAGACTTCTATTCTTAACTACTACACTATTTCCTGAACTCATATCTATGGGGATTTTCCTCTGTGTACGTTGATGAACTGAGGAACTCAAAGTAATTCAGCCTTGTTAAAATATAATTTTCAAAACCAGATAAAATCATAATTCTCATATAGATTAAAAAAAGGATATGTCTTAAGAATTGTATTTAACAAAGTAATAGAAAAATAGAGATGTGTTAAAATCAGTAAAATCATAAAACAGACACATTTATAGATCAGGAATATTGAAATGAATGTGCAAATATAGGCAAAAGTGGACTCTCCCACAGTGAAAGATGGAAATCATTTGAAGCTCTACTGAATAGAATTTGCCTGTCTGTAGACAAGAATTATTTGACATTGCCATTATTTTTCTACAGCTTACAGAATTGTAGTTCCCATAGAATTGGAACAAGAGAACATGAGAAAGATGTGCTATAGACAGTGCACAATTGTTCACTGAAGTGCAAATTTTTCCCTACAATACTTGTAATACTCCCTTGCTCCTTAAACTCAGGAAGACTTCTATACCTGATAAATATAAAAGGTATTTGTGGAGATAGGCATGAATAAAAAATGTCTTAAAAACTACCAGAACAGAAATATATAAATACTTTCAATAAGGCAGAATGTTTAAGAATATAATAAAGAAAGGAGCAGTTCATTCAGCTCTGGCGACCTACTGGAATTTCTGTATAAGGGGCATTTAGGAGAGGCAGTTGAGTTGAAAGAGGGGGCTGAAAGCTGTCCTGAAGTTGCTTTCAGACACCACTTTACATAAAATTAACAGAGCGTAGACTCTTTTTAAAAGGATGGGATTGGGTTTGGCAGAGACCATAAAACTCTCCCAAAGCTGTCTTGTGTACTGTCCTCGAAATCTAGAAAAGCTGTTTAGAGAAAATGACATTTAGGCTGACCTGGAAGGTAGCAGGAAAATGTAAAAGCGTTTTCAAGACAGAGGGGCATCTTGATCCAAGATAAAGAGACTAAGAGAGGGGAGGCAACTTGGGAATGGTAGCGATGAGAATGAGGGAGTAAGAGAAGAAGACTCTGCCTCAAAACCAAGTGCTCCCTGAGCCTACACAGGTCAAGGTATCTACTACTTTCTGTTTCCTTTGACAAGGACTTTAAAAGCAGGACCTTCTTGTCTCTTAAAGCCAGAGCCCTGGTCCCATTAAAATAGATACTCAATATATATTTCCTATATGAACAAAGTATGGAAAAGAGAAGGAAGGAAGATAGAAATGAAGTATGGAACCAAATCTAGCTTTATCTAGGCCCTCTGTTTCCCTCCCCAGCAAAATTTCCCAAGCTTTACTGTTTCAGGAAAGTGCTCACTACAAAGAACTATCCTTCACTTGTGATCAGTGGAGGCCCAGCTCCACTCAGCCTCATGATTCCCTTGTCTAATTTTCTCTGTAAAACCATGGGCACCTTCCTTTTCTTTGAAATATTCTTCATTAATAAACATTTTTCTTATTATAATATACTGAATAAAATCATCTTTTTAATCATCCATGTATTTTGTCTTTCACAGTTGGAAAGAAGGGAGTTCAAGACCCAATCTCTGGGCTTGAAGAACTCTTCTGTGGATTAATACAGCATAAAGACATGCAAACCCTTAATTTGTTTTAACTGCATCTTTTTTATACACATGAAAGAGCAGGGACCATACTGATGCAAATGCTTCTGATTATAACTTGGCCAAGAAAGAACTATTGCTGGTGGCTCTGGCATGTGTGCATCTTTGTCTTTGAAACCGGGCAAGTTCAGGGACTTCTTTGAAGCTTCTCTTTTTGGGGAATAAGGCATATAATGGAGGGTGGTTTTCCTTTTCTCTCTTGGATCATGGGCTAGGGAAAAAAGATTTGAGTTGATTAAATTATGGCATCAACAGAAAGACCAGTTTGTAGTGATAAATAGGCATGTGTTTATATTTATTCAGTGAAAGTGTCCAAGATGTGACTAGAAGTGGTTGTAAACAACAAAGCTACCTTTGGCCTACTTAAGGAAAAAACAAAATTAGGTAACTTATTGGAGGGATATCGTTTAACTCAATCCTTAAAGAAAAAGTTGAAGTGTAAGTGCCATTCTGGGACGTAGATAGTAGAAAATAAATGGGTGGGATGAATGAGCTCTGACTCCTTTCAGTGTAGATGTCCCTTTTTCAAAGACTCAAATTCCAGGAAGGGTGCATCTGATGGAGGCCTTGGATCACATGCTCACCCCCTAGGCAGAGAAGATCCTGATGAGTTGATTAATAGTTCTACAAGAGGCCAGGCGCGGTGGCTCAAGCCTGTAATCCCAGCACTTTGGGAGGCCGAGACGGGCGGATCACAAGGTCAGGAGATCGAGACCATCCTGGCTAATACGGTGAAACCCTGTCTCTACTAAAGAATACAAAAAAAAAAAAAAAAAAAAAATAGTTCTACAAGATTAAACCGAAGAGGGAGAAATTATGCAACTAAATGGGGATGGGGGAGGACTGTTACTAGAAGGAGTGAAGGATTTGGGGCAGGTAAAATAGTAGTCTTTACATAGAATTACCGCCCATATGACCCAGCGATTCAACTCCTATGTACATATATACCCACGATAAATGAAAACACACATTCACACAAAATCTTATACACAAGTGTTCAGAGTAGCATTATTCATGATAGCTATAAAGTAAACACAACTGAAATGTCCACCAACCAATGAATGGATAAACAATTCAGCCATAAAAAGGAGCAATGTATTGAGGGACTTTGAAAACATTATGCTAAATAAAAGAAGTCAGACACGAAATGCCACATATTGTCTGATTATTTATACGAAATGTCCAGGATGGGCAAATCTGTAGAGACAGAAAGTAGGTTAGTGATTGCTCAGCACTGCAGGAAGTAGGAGTAGGGACAAAGGAGGGTGAGGCGAAGATTGGCTGGTAATGGATATCAGTTTCTTTTAGGGAAAACAAAGCTGTTTTAAAATTGTATTGTTATAGTTGCACCAACCATCGCAACCCTGTGAGTACATGAAAAAACATTAAATTGTATACTTTAATTGTGTAAAGTATGAATTAATCTCAGTAAAGCTGTTCGTAAATAAGCAGCTTTATTATGACAATTATTGGAATGAAAAATTTGGTTCTGATTAAATGTATTATTTTTACTTGTTGGGAAAATAGGTAGAAGCTGCTGTGGTATGATTTTCAGAGATGAGAAGTAAGGTCACTAGTTCGTTGCAGTTTCTGAAACATTAATTACTCCTTTAAATTAGGGCATCAACTTTCTGTTAGCAAGAGCTGGCCAGGCGCAGTGGCTTATGCCTGTAATCCCAGCACTTTGGGAGGCTGAGTTAGGCAGAGCATCTGAGGTCAGGCGTTCGAGACCAGCCTCGCCAACATGGTGAAACCACGTCTCTACTACAAATACAAAAATTAACTGGGCGTGGTGGAGTGCACATGTAATCCCAGCTACTCAGGAGGCTGAGGCAGGAGAATCACTGGAACTCAGGAGGTGGAGGTTGCAGTGAGCCAAGATCGCACCATTGCACTCCATCCTGAAACTCCATCTCAAAAAAAAAAGAAAAAGAAAAAGAAAAAAAGAATCAGCTACTACCAGGGTGGTTCCTTAGTTAGCATTACAAGCCATCAAAAATAAGAGTGAATTATTCTGTCAGGCCCTTTTAAATGTGTTGACCTAACTAAAACATGCCCTGTCTGGAATAAAGCATACATGAGGCTGTGTGCAGTACTTAAAAAAAAATGTCTGCTAAAAAGTGAAAAAAAGGCCGGGCACAGCAGCTTACGCCTCTAATCCCAGCACTTTGGGAGTCCAAGGTGGGTGGATCACTTGAGGTCAGGAGTTCAAGACCAGCCTGACCAACATGGTGAAATCTCATCTCTACCAAAAATACAAAATTAGCCTGGAGTGATGGTGTCTGTCTATAATCCCAGCTACTTGGGAGGCTGAGGCAGGAGAATCATTTGAACCTAGGAGGCAGAGGTTGCAGTGAGCCAAGATCGTGTCACTGCACTCCAGCCTGGGCAATAAACAAGGGCAAAACTCTGTTTCAAAAAACAAAAAACAAAAAAGAACCTGAACTGCTGCCATTGATACACTATTGATATATTGATATATACTTGGTATAAAACTGAGGATAAGTTCTTTTTCTTCTGTGGTCCTTAGTTTCCTGAACTGGAAAAGGAAAGGGTAAAACTAGATCAGTGGTTCTTAGAGATTGGTTTCCCATTAATGGTTGTGATTTAATATTTTCTCAAATAAAATTAAACAAAACAGTGAACCAATATAAGGAAAACTCTGGGAAAATAGTTGTATAAATATTGTGTAGATATGACAAAAACCATGAAGTTACTATGATTACTGAAATTTGGCAAATGCTACATGATACATCCTGGTTAATTGCAGTGAGAGGTGGCAAAATTCATTGGCTACAAACACCATTACTTTGTAAAGCTATCTCTTTCTGTTCCTCATTTATTTGATTTATGACATTAGGTTTTAAAATAATAATGATCTTCTGTTAAATGCCTATTATATGCTAGTCCCCACAAATAAAGGGAAAGTTCTGGGAGGCTTTATGATCAGCCTGTGGTTTAGGTGATAAATGAAGACCACTCTGAAGAGCAGAGACTGGAAGGATGCTGGAATTTAGTAAGATGAAGGGCTATAGGAGCACTTTCTTTAAGACAAATGGCACCTGTGAAGGCCTAAGGTTGAAATCAAACATGTGGTCCATTCTAAAAACCAATAAATCCTCTGGGATTGCAGCGCAGAGAATGAAGAAGAGAAATCAATACCGGGGGCTTACTAAGCACGTACCTCACTGCTCACACCATGCTACGTGCTTTGCTTATTTCATTCAAGCCACACAAAGGCTCTATGGAGTCAGTATCATTATTCCATTTTATAGGTGGGAACTAAAGCTTAAACTTAAAATGTCTTAAGCTGAGCACAGTGGTGAATGCTAGTCATCTCAGCTACTCAGGAGGCTGAGGCAGAAGAATGCCTCGAGCCCAGTTCACGGCCAGCCTGGGTAATATAGTGAGACCCCATCTCTTAAATAAAATAAAATAATATAAAATAAAATGAAAATGTTGCTTGTGGTTGCAGAGCTAGTAAAACATAAAGCCTGGATTTGAACACAATCAGTTTGTCTCCAGAGACAGTGTGTAAGTCACTACACAATACTGCCAGCCTACTACATGTGAGTCATCTCAGCTCCTCCAAAGTGTGGCCATCCTTTGATTTTCCTTTGCCCCAGCTAGGATGACACGTTGATTTAGCAATAGAGTACTTGTTCTCTGATCCTAGACAGGAAGCCTATTGTTAAAATAAACAGACATTGAAAGCATAACCAAAACTATTAAAATTTTATAAGCAAGCTTTACCCAAGATTCTGTACTGGGGATGAATATCAAAAGGAGTTATTATGAAATCATGTCTTTGTAAACTTCCATATAATTTTCTTCTCCTTAACCTAGAGTTGAGAAAGGTAAAAACAACAGAGTTTTGTTTTCACTAGGAAAATAGTATAGCCTTATTTGGGACAAGAATTGAAAAAGGACCTTTCGTTCAATTTTTGCTCCAAAAAATGATTTGGTGCAGAAAAAGCAAGAAGTCATTCATCACTATATTTAAAGAGATTTGTCTAAAGCTATAAAACTTCTTGCAGTTCAATATGTGCTCATCATAATAGGCTAAATCTCTAATAATAACAAATATTACTCATCCCATTTCATCCCATTGTTAATGCTCAAAAGTTCCATATTTCATACCTCCAACTGTATTGCTATTGAACAAAGGATGAAGACAGTAATACAATCTGAGAATTATACCCTACCCAATTCCAACTTCAACAGATGAAGCAACTGACCCAAACTCTCTAATTCTAGTCCAAACTTGAAAGAAAGCCCTCTCTCATTAATGTTTGGGCTTACTATCTTACCATTGGAAAGTCAAAAAGAAAGAAACAAAAATAAAGGCAATGTTTACCCAAGATGGCTGGGAATTGAACCTACATTTTGAATAATATTGTTATTCTTTTGGCCTTTCCTAAGAGGCATTTTGAAATAAAGTCATAACAGCTAAGAAACCCTATTATATTCTCTTAAGTTAAATGCTTGTTGGGAAAGATAAACATTCAGGAAATTAGAAGATAAAAAATCTAAGTGGTTTTTCTGTTTTAAAATATGACCATTTTGGTGATTTCAATACTCCACAAAGAAATGATTTGTATTCACTCTACTCTTTTCAGTTTTTACTTCTCTGTGTTTGTACCATGATTAATGGTGATTTAAGTGTATGTCCTTGTCAGGAACCCAGAGATGATTTAGGATTACAAACTGTCCTTGTTTGCCCAGAAGTGAAGGATTTCCTGGGATGCAGGACTTTCAATGCTAACATGAGGACAGGCCAAGGGAAATCAGAATGGTTGATCATCCTAAAATGGTGTTTCTTTGGCCTGGTTACAGATCTTTGCTTAAGCAAACCAGAGGAGACTTCCATCCTTTGTCTACTAAGTCATAATCTCCTGCAAGCCCAGGCAGCATTTTATTACTTTCAAAAGCTTCTCAGATTGTTCTGATAGCCAGCCAGATCTGGGAGTTTCTAAGGTGGTGCAAGGAGTTCCTAAATAGAATTGTTGGATTCATCTCAAATGGCAAATGCAACTGATATACAATTTTTCAAAAAATTGTAACATCTCCAAAGTTAAATTATATTTAAAAACAAAAATAATGGCTTCTTTAAGAAGAGAACCTGCTATATAGTCTTAACATTTTACAAGGTACACACTCTTTTGAAACTGGGCATTTGTCCAAGACACCAAAGACTAAAACATTAGCTACCTATGGAGCTTTGGGAAATTTGGGGTCTACATTTGACCTGGATGATCTTTCTCCCACGTCATCGCATTTCCCATCTCTCAGGGAGAGAGAGATGGGAAACAGAATTCTAAACAACTTCCTTCACTCCGAAGCCTCAAATAAAATGCTGCCTTCTCTTGCTTTTTACTTTAGGTTCCTGACTTAAAAAAAAAAAAAGAAAAGCTGAAGCTTATAACTTTCTATTATAAAATAATTCCTACTTTTTCAAATATTTTTTAAAATATTTTTTAAATTCCTACTTGAACATATTTTTTAAAAGAAAGAAAAAGCTTATCCAACCAACTACCTTCCCTTCAACACAACCAGTCTTAATATTTTGGTGTATTTCTTTTCTACATTATTCCTATGTATTGCTTTTTAAAAATATATAAATGTAGCTGTGATTGTACTATGTATACGACATGACATTTCACGTTTTTAAAAAATTAACCATTGTAATACAAACATCACTGTGTCATGACAAACCCATCACAAGTAGCTATTTTAATGGCAAAATGATATTTAAAGAGGATGCATGTAGTTCATTCGACAAGGTTCTTGACTAATTTTCAAGAGCAATGCCCTTAAAATAATCTACCAAATGCTGGTAGAACATTATGAGATAGATGCCCCCAAAATATAATCTAATGAGGAATCACTGTCCTCATAGTTAACCTACAACAAAAGTCTTTCCTTTAGGTTAAAGAATGAATACTTCCTTGAGACTATTTCCTTGTTTTGGTATTTTATTGGGGTTGCTTTTAATTTAGATGACAGAACAGCCTCAGGTGGAATTTTAAAAAGAAAAAAAAATCACCTATAACTCCACTGCTCTAAGAATGCCACTCCAAGATGTATATGCATAAAGATTTTTACACAGGTATAATCATACAATGCATGCAATTTTGTGTTCCTTTTCCCCCCTTAATATTACTGCTTCTTTGCCATGCTATTACATAGTCCTTATAATTGTCATTTCAATGGTTGCATAATCACCTACAAGTTATTGCTTGTGACAACACAATTCCTTTGGGTTTGAGAATAGGCAACAATTATGTGGAATAATTGGGAAAAAATTCATTTAAACATGTGCTAAAGTGGTAATTTTCTAATTTTGATGCTTAATGTGCCCCAAAGGTTACCGTGGTAAGGGTGATGAGGAGAGGAATCCAGGACTACCCAATCATCCTGTAATTAAAGCACTTCTCCTTTCAGTTTCCTTTTGAAAAAAGGGCTTAAAAAACAAGTAGGAGGAGAAAAAAAGAAAAGGATAACATTAAATAATGCAACCTTAATGTAGAGTATGCCATTTACGAACTATGTGACATTGGGCAAATGTCTAAGTTTGCTTATCTATAAAATGAGGATATTAATTTTACCTCATTCATTGGGTTGTGGTAAAGAGTAAATAAATATATATGTAATAAACATATATTGTTAGAACAATGCTTGATGCACCACTGTTGTATAAGTGTTTGTTGATAAATAGAATACTGGGAAAAAAAACAACAACAACATCCAGCCAGCAAACCTAGAGTGCATTCAGGTTTGTGAACTTTAAGCAAGAAGCAGAACAAGGAGAGACAGTTGTAAATCTGCCAATGGCCTTAGTAGCCCCAAATCAGAATAAAGGTTAACCACAGGCTTTGGGGTAAGAATACCTAAGTTTATAATTAGACTCTGACACTTCATATTTTGTGACGTTAGACAATTGATTTAACTTCTCTAAGCCTCAGTTTTTTTATCTGTCAAAGAGTGGTAATAATATTAACTACATCATAGAGTTCTTGTGAGCAGTAAATGAAATAATTCCTAAAAAGAATTTAGCCTAAGACCTGCCCCATCTTATGTCTTCAATAGATAGTTAAAAATCATCCTGGGGACAATGCATTTTTGATCAATTACGGGGTTTTTTTGGGCCACACCCACAACTTGTTTTATCTTAAAAAGTGCCAAATATGTTCCATATGGTGTCCAGATGGCCAAGATGGAAAAAAACTTTCGTTTCACTTTTCAATTTGCAAATGGACTTATATTTGGAAATCCAGGCTGATATGTCTCCAGAAGTCAGTGTGCCAAGACATTTTCTGTAATTGCAGACAGTAGAGTCTGGGGAATAATGAAGATCTTAAGAAAGGCACTGCCTTAGGAGTTAGGTGATTCAATTCTGATCCTAGTTTTGTCCCAAACTTGTTATATGACCTTAAATACGTCAGTTTTCTTCTTTTTCTTTAAATTATCTCCTCTCTGGATATGGTGGTTGAACAATAGAAAACCTCAAAGCTTTCCTTATCTCTATAATTCTTATGTAGCAAAAGGGTCTGTGCCATTTTAAGAAACCTTGAGGTGGTCATGCGCAGTGGCTCATGCCTGTAATCCCAGCACTTTGGGAGGCCGAGGTGGGTGGATTATGAGGTCAGGAGTTCAAGATCAGCCTGGCCAATATGGTGAAACCCCGTCTCTACCAAAAATACCAAAAAATTAGCCAGGTGCGCGGTGAAGGGTGCCTGTAATCTCAGCTACTCGGGAGACTGAGGCAGAAAATTGCTTGAACCCGGTAGGCAGAGGTTGCAGTGAGCCGAGATTGGGCCACTGCACTCCAGGCCGGGCAACAGAGCGAGACTCCATCTCAAAAAATTATCCTTGAGGCATTAACGTTTTGTGGACAAGGAGTTACATTTTACAGAGCAGTGTGTAACTTTGGTGCAGATTGTCATTTCTAGATCAGTCACGTTGGCTCCCTCTTTCCTCTCCATGGGAGAGGAGTTATCACAAAAAATAACTAGAATTTAACGGATAAATTCCTGAAGTACATGAATGGCAAAAGTTTCTGCCCCTAAAAAAATTTCATCCAGATATTTGCATTTGGAGTTCATGCATTTAGCTTTAATACTCCTTGTCTGTTAAGCAAAATGAATTACACCCCACCTTAACTTTGCCTCTGGCCCTCAGCAGAGGGGAAGAACATTTTTGGTTTGCAATACAGTAGAATTACAGAATGTTTGCCTTATTTAGTCATGTTCTGGCTGATTCATTCTTACTAATATCGTTTAGAATGAAAACTTGACCAGATGTTCAGTTAAGTGAGCTAGAAAGATTAACTCTCAGTCCTACCATGTTATTTTGAAGGGTGGGTATAGTCATCTCCAAAGAATTTCCTGGAGCTGGACACAAAGGTTACTGATTATAGTTACAGCTAACACTTTGTTAAATACACCCAGTATACCAAGTGCCATTCTAAGTGCTTCAAGTGTATTAATTCGTTTAGACACACAATAATCTTTAAAGGGAGGTACTATTATCCTTTTTTCATGAGTGAAGTCACTGAGTCTCAGAGAGGTGAAACAGCTTGCCGAAGGTCACTCACCTAGTACACGAGAAAGGCAGGATTTGAAACTAGGAACTCTGATGTCCATGCTTTTAAAATTTTGCTGAGTCCATTGCTTTATACAGTTTCTTGTTTTTGACCCAACATACCATTAAGACTTGAAAATACTAGACTCATTACTAATTTAGGAGTGGGCAAAGAGGAATTTGAACTAGTATGAGCAGAAAAAAGTATAGTATCTGATGCAGGGGGAAGGAAGAATGATAAATTTTGAAGAAAACACTTATATAACTGATTAGAAATCTCTTGCGTTACCAAAACAACATCTCTACTGTGTATCCATCTTTTAAAATAATGTGAGGAGTGTGAGAAGAATTAAAGTTTAGACCTTTACTGCTTGTCTGCACAAGATATCTGGAAGGTTTTGTTGTTATGATCAAAGCTAAATGGACAATATTTGCTGCTGCTTCTTGGTTAACATTAAAAAGAAGCAAAAAGAAATTCTTAGATTCTCCTCATTTACAATGAAATCTGAGATATTTCTTTGTTTGAGGGTTTGTTGGAATTATGATTCTGGTTCTTCACTGACATTCTTCTGAGCTTAATTTAATGTCTGAGAGCTCCTTTATCTTTTGTTAGCACATATTCTCCAATAATATAAAGAAAGCATAACACGCTATCCATTTAGGTTTTAAAACAACAAAGTAGTTTGAAAAGTATGTTGATTCTGGCCGGAGAAATTTGGATAGATTCTCCCAAATCTGGGTCTGAGAACTCATAATATGTTTGAAAGGCATTAAATCTACCTCAAACTCAATTCCCCATACTTTTTATCCCTTAAATCCAAGGGATTATGTTAAAAATATTTTTAATATAGCATACTTTTTTTTCTGTTCTTGTCTCAGTGAAGATATTCCAATTCGTTTGCATGCAATGAAAGCTTTTGTTTATATCATTAGGATCCTGTAAGGTTGTATCAATTAGCTATGACATCTGAATACATGCAGTTTTGTTGGTTTAAGCATGTGTTATGATGTGGATTAATAGCTTCAGTAATGGAACAAGAAAGATCACCAGGGTAGCAGCTTTGACACAAGTATAAAAACTCTGCTAATTACAAGCAACAATAGAAAGTAAAACTCAGATTAAGACTTTGATTAGCTAGGACATGGTTTGCCCTGAGAGTCAAATAAGCCATCTATATTGTCCCTGTTATTTAAATACAGAATTTCTTCACTAGGGAATGATCTTTCTTTTATCACCTTAAATTTCTTCCCTTTTCAAGAGTTTGTTAATTCTACTAGGAAAAAATTATATGTGATCAATGAATAAAACATAAAAAAGTAGAAAAATTACCCAGAGTCTCACCATTCTTCCGCTACTTAAATTTTAGCACACTTCCACTTACTTATAATAATGTTCTGCATATCAGTACTGTATCCTTCATTTAATTTATTTTTTATTAAAAAAAATTTTTTTGAGACAGAGGCTCACCTGTTGCCCAGGCTGGAGTGCAGTGACACGATCTTGGCTCACTGCAACTTCCACATCCCAAGTTCAGGTGATTCTCCTGCCTCAGCCTCCTGAGTAGCTGGGATTACAGGCATGAACTACCACAGCTGGCTAATTTTTGTATTTTTAGTAGAAACAGGCATTTCACCATGTTGCCCAGGCTGGTCTCCAACTTCTGACCTCAACTGATCCAACCTCCTCGGCCTCCCAAAGTGCTGGGATTATATGCATGGGCCACCATGCCCGGCCTACATCCTTCATTTCAAAAGCTGAACATTAAATTGTCTGAATTTTATTTGTGTGTAGAAATATAACTCTTCATGGTTTTCCTAATAGTCCTTTGAGTGGATGTTCCTCTTTTTTCTATTTGGTTCTATATTTCTAAACAGTTAAGGAGTTTCCAACTGCTCTATCCTAATGAATAATAATTCTGTATTCATCTTCATGCCCAAACATTTCCTTTTTAGGATTATTTCTTTGGATTAGCTTTCCTCAAGTGGAATCCCTGCTCAAAAATATTGTATTCTAAAGTTTATTGCAAGTAAACATATTTTATCAGCTTATACTGACTTCTTGCAATAAACTTGCCCACAATACACTATTAATTGGTTTGTCCATGCCCAAAATGAAGTTTGGAAAGCAGAAAGTCACTGTTCTCTACAAGGATTCAGTTTTCTGGTACTTTAACCAGAGTTTCTGAATTTCTTTGAAATGGGTTTAACTCTCTGCTTTGGCATGTGTTTCTGTCACGTACCTAAGTCCTTGAGTTTATTCACTACAAGGATCTGACTTTGATCTCCAGCTCTTTCCACCTAAATGAATTCCCTCTTGTGACCCTAGTCTCCGCCTCCCTCCTGGTGGGAGTGGATGTTGTGGTTATTTTCCCACATTCTTCCCACATTCATTCTGTTTTCCCAGTATCAGTCCTTTGGGCAACCGGCCCTACAGCAGCTCTAGAGGTAATTCATGATGAATCTAATCTGTCCTTCCCTTGCTCACCACTCCATTGAAACTGCTTCAATCATGTCATCAATGACTTCCATTTTGTTAAATCCAATAATCAATTCTGAGTTCTCATCTTAACCTCTTAATAGTATTTGCCAAGTTAATTACATGTTCTTCCTGGATATATTTCCTTCACTTGGTTTTCGGGACCCAATCAAAAAAATGGAAAGTGCTGCCCACGGTGGCTCATGCCTGTAATCCCAGCACTTTAGGAGGCCGAGGCAGGTGAATCACCTGAGGTCAGGATTTCCAGACCAGCCTGGGCAACATGTTGAAACCCTCTCTCTATTAAAAATACAAAAATTAACCAAGCATGGTGTTGGGCACCTGTAGTCCTAGCTATTCGGGAGGCTGAGGCATGAGGATCGCTTGAACCTGGGAGGCAGAGGTTGCAGGGAGCTGAGATCATGTCATTGTACCACTGCACTCCAGTCTGGGTGATAAAGTGAGAGCCCATCTCAAAAACAACAACAACAACCCCATAAACTATTCTTAGTATTTGACCAGAGGGAATTTAATGCAGGGTCTTGAGGACACAGACTACAAAAGAGCTAAAAAGCCAAATGGGACATAGTGAGGCAGACATTGGTAACAGCAGAAACACGATACCAACTTAGGCTGGAGGAACAAAGACGAGAGGAGCTGGTAGCAGAGTCCATGGGCTGGGGTGACTCATCAGAAGCTGGAACTATGCAGGGTTTGGCTGGCAGAAGCTGGAGCCGGGGAAGAGATACAACTACTATTGGAGATACTATCCCAGAGAGGGAGAGATAGAGCCCCTGGTTTATCCTTTTCTTTTTCTCTCCTATTTCTAGTCACTGCCCTCAGTAAACGAATCCCAGCTGGAAACCAGCTAACAAGAGAGTCTTGGAAAAGCAGCCTGCAGGTGTCAATCCACTGCAGAACAGACCACAGTGAGGAAAGGATGAGGAATAGGTTGAGGGTCGACAGATCCAAGTCTGACACGTCGAACTTCTTTTGTTTGTTTGTTTTGTTTGTTTTTTGAGACAGGGTCTTACTCTCTTGCCCGGACTAGAGTTCAGTGGCATGATCTCGGTTCACCACAACCTCTGCCTCCCAGGCTCAAGCGATTCTCCTGTCTCAGCCTCCCGAGTAATTGGGATTATAGGCACACGCCACTACCGCCCAGCTAATTTTTGTATTTTTAGTAGAGATGGGGTTTCACCATGTTGGCCAGGCTGGTCTCAAACTCCTAACCTCAAATAACCCACCTGCCTCAGCCTCCCAAAGTGCTGGGATTATAGGCATGAGCCACCACGCCCGGCCTAACTTCTTTATCCCCTACTTTACTGGTTGTTCCGTCTCAGTCTTCCCACTGCTTCCTACTCTTCTCCCTAACCTGTCAATGTCAAGGTGTCCCAAAGCTCAGGTGTTCTATCTTCTGTTCTGGTTATCCACAGATAGATGTTTAGTACCACTGCCCTCCCTCTCAGCCTTAAATATAACAGTTTATTGCTACTTCTCATATTTCTGTGGGTTGACTAGGCTTAGTTGAGTAGTTCTCTCTTGGGATCTATCATGAAGTTTGTGGTAAAAACTGTGATTTATCAATCAGATCCCACTTTAAAAATGAAGAACAGATCAGGCATGGTGGCAGATGCCTGTAATCCCAGCATTTTGGGAAGCTGGAGCAGGAGATCAATTGAGCCAAGGAGTTTGAGACCAGCCTGGACAACAAAGCCAGATCCCACCTATACAAATTTTTGTTTTTAAATAGCTGGGTGCAATGGCATGTGTCTGTAGTCCCAGCAGCTCTGGAAGCTGTTGGGGGAGGATTCCCCTGAACCCAGAAGTTCAAGTTTGCAGTGAGCTATGACCTTGCCACTGCATGCCAGCCTGGGTGACAAAGCAAAATCCTGACTCAAAAAAAATATGTATATGTATATATCTATATAGCCTCAGTTGCTGGGAGTATGGCTGGCAGTTGGCCCTCAGCTGTCAGTCTCTTTCAGGAAATGTCTCGGCTTATGTAGGCCACCTCATCCAAGTTTTCCCACCCTTCTCAAGGTAGCTCACATCCAATGACTGATGATATGGGGATATAAAGCCCAGCCTTCTCATTTCTTAAGACACTAGGTAGACACAAATCACTTATTTATTGGTGGGATAGAAGAATTGTTTAGGTACAGACAAGAAATAGATCTAACAAGGTAGGGCACTCCAAATATATTTGTTGAATCAATGAGTGAACCGATGATCTTTATTCAAATCCCAATTTAGTACATGTTTGACTTTGTCAAGTGTTTTTTTGTTTTGTTTTGTTTTTGTTTTTATTTTTGTTTCTTTGAGATAGGGTCTCAGTCTGTCCCTTAGGCTGGAGTACAGTGGCATGATATTGGCTCACTGCAACCTCTGCCTCCCAGGTTCAAGCGATTCCCCACCTCTGCCTCCCTGGTACTGGGACTACAGGCATGTGCTACCATGCCTGGCTAATTTTTCTCTTTTTTGGTAGAGGTAGGGTTTCACCTGGCTGGTCTCAAACTCCTGGCCTCAAGTGATCTGCCCACCTTTGCCTCCCAAAGTGTTGGGATTACAGGAGTGAACCACTGTGCCCAGCCAACTTTGTCTAGTTTTTTAAATCTCTTTTAGCCTCAATTTATTTCAGCTACAAAATAGCAATAAGCAGGATTACACAAGATAATGTACATAAGGTGCTTAGTACAGCACAAACACAGAGTAAATGCTCAGTAAATAGGATCTACTTTTATTATAGTACTTGACAGCTCCAGAGCTTTGAACAAATTGCCGAGAGACGTAAAGAGAGAGTCGACAGAAAATAAGAGAATTGGGTTCACTAACGAGGTTGCTGCTCATAGTTTCACAGCATTACAGCTTCTACTTCGCCTTATTGTTGTTTATTTCTAGGTCTGCTAGAGACATCCAGAAACTTTCCTGCTAGCTGAATATGTGAATTGTTCTACACAATACAAAGAACTATATAGTTACTTATATAAGTAGTCAGATTGCTGTCATATTCTACTCCGAGGACCCTAAGGAGTGCATAGAAATACCTGAAGACAATCATGCACTATAGCTCCATTTTTATATATTTGATGCATCAGGGATCTTCATAAGATTTTATTTGTTGCTGCTCCCTTCCTTCAAATATTTGAAAATATATTAACATTGGAAAATTATAGAAATATTTAGTGATTTATTTATTCATACACTTTGTAGGTGCTGGATGTATAGAAAAAGAATAAACAAAAGATGTAGTCCCTGGCCTAATTAAGCTTAAGTCTCATGAGTGAGAAGGTATTAAAGGAGCAAATGCACAACATATATATGACTACAAGTTGTAAGCAGTAATGAAGATGAGATCTTTTTGTTGTGAGTTCTGGTTATTAAACTAATAAATATTTTCAGGGCAAATGGCATCACCAAATACAGAAATGACTAGTGACTAAACTTGAATCCTTTTTACGTAAAAGCTTACACATTGCTTACTGTTTTGTTTATTTTTTGAGACAGGGTCTTGCTCTTTCATTCAGGCTGGAGTGCAGTGGTGTGAACATGACCCACTGCAGCTTCAAATTCCTGAGATCATGAGATCCTCCCACCTCAACCTCAATTGCAGGCACGCCACCACGCCCAGCTAAATTTTTTATAGAGACAGAGGTCTCACTATATTCCTAGGCTTGTCTTAAACTCCTAGCCTCAAGTGATCCTCCTGCCTCAGCCTCCCAAAGTACTGGGATATAGGCATGAGCCACTGTATCTGGTGCTTACTATTTTCTTGAAATAATCTTATTCAAATACATTTCAACATTGAATCTCAAGTAGCTAATTTAAAAAAAAAAAAAAAGAAAGATTAAAAATTCCTGATGTGCAAAGCAATGAAAATGGTAAGACAAATAGGCACGTTAAAATGGAAGGTCTTTTTTAGTTTTTTTAAGCCTGGGAGTAGCTCAGGTTAGCCTGTGGGGTACCTGCTGTAATATAAGATTTTGTTGCTTACTTGCTTCAAGAAATGTCTGTGTTTTTAGGTCATTTTGTGGTAAGGCCAGAGTCTCTTCCATAGTTTAATCTCTGACCACTGGTGGAGATTTCAAATTTGTGATCCTGGGACCAAAGAGCAAGGACTACTTTGGGGCTAGTGGAGGTTACTCTAAATCCAAACTTATCAAAAATCCTCTTTTTAAAAATCTTCATACTGAAGTATGAGAGCACAGATCAAAAGTGTTTTGTGTTTACAGAATTATGACAAAGGAAACACATCGGTGCAACAACTTACCAGGGAAAAAACAAGAATGTTACCAAAAATCCTGCTTGCACCCCCTCAGGATCACTACTCCTGCCTGTCAAAGGTCATTACGGCCCTGAAGTGGAACATTGTATATGCATCTCACTATTGAGTGTTCAACACTATATGTTTATAACAGTATATATTCATTGTATGTAAATGAATCATACACTAGTTAGTCCTCCATGTCTGGCTTCTTTCTCTCAACATTTTTGTGAGGTTGGCCCATGTTATGCATAGCAGGAGCTCATTTGACAATTATTATTGCTGGTCAGGCACAGTGGCTCATGCTTGTAATCCCAGCACTTTGGGAGGCCGAGGCGAGTGGATCACCTGAGATCAGAAGTTCGAGACCAGCAACATAGTGAAATCTCGTTTCTACTAAAAATACAAGAATTAGCCAAGCATGGTGGCAGGCATCTGTAGTCCCAGCTACTCGGGAGGCTGAGGCAGAAGAATCACTTGAACCCAAGAGGTAGAGGTTGCAGTGAGCCAAGATTGTGCCATTGCACTCCAGCCTGGGCAACAAGAGTGTAATTCTGGCTCAGTAAATAAATAAATAATAAAATAAAATAATTTTTGCTATGTAGTGTTCTATTGTATGAATATTGCACAATTTATTTATACATTCTACACTTGATAGATACTTAGGTTGTTTCCGTCTTGGGGATATTAAGATGAGAGCTGTGATAAATATCCTTGTAAAGAGTTTTTAATAACCAAATGCATGTAATTCCACGTATAATAGTATTAATAATGATAATTATCAATAAAAGTCTGCTGAAGGCTTACTGTATGCCAGATACCATCCATTGCTGTTAACACCTTTTAAATCATTTATTCCTCATAATATCACTAGGGGATAGGTTCTAGTATTCTTCTTTTTAGAGGGTCTAGAACTGAGGCCCAGGGAAATAAATTAACTTGCCCAAAGTCACACAGTAACTGGTGATATGTGGGTTAAGTAATAGGCAGCCCAACTTTAGAGCCAGAGTATAAGAATACTTTACTACATATCCACAGGGAGTAGAAAATGTAGCACTATTTTCTCCTATTACTCCTATTACTCTCACTATTACTCCTATTATCTCCATAGATGCTTATAGGCTTACATTTTTTTTTCTATTTATTTATTCCTCATTTGCTGACTTCCTCATTTCCTGATAAATTTTTAACAGTCATTCTCATCCTTCTATCTGTCTTTATTCTTCTCCTGTAGGCTGGGTGTGACCCAGATGAGCCCACAGCATATTTTCTTTGATTTTCTTAGGGTATCTCAATGAAAGGAACATGTATCACATTCACTGAAGGGAGATAGGTCACATCATAATAAAGCCAATGACATGAAAACTAATATAATGTTTTTATTATTTTAAATTCTACTGCCAGCCAACCATTGGGCGTTTGTCACTGAATGATTTATCTGTACATCCTCTCATGTTGCTGTTTTCTTCTACTTTATCTTCAGTACTTTTATCTTATATCTTCAGTCTATATACTGAACCCCAATATGTGTATTTAAGAGCCTCTTCAACACTCTTGAATTACTCCAGAAAACTTTAAACACTCTTCTTGTTTTATAATGCACAACGATTTAGTTCTTTTGTTCTAATTTCTTGGCCATTCAGTTTATCTCCTAACACTTCTGTTTTCTCAACCAAAATGGATGAAAAACGGTGTTGTCTTGACATTATAGTCTGGTATTAACCTGATGAAATTCTTAGCCATGACCTACTTCCTACTTCATATTAGTGTCTTTCCTAGTGGAAGAAAACTTGTATAAATTCAGTGAAAATAGCTGCTGTAACAAACACCCTGCAAAACACACAGTGGCTCAAATACAAGAGAAGTTTATTTCTTGCCCATATAAAATAATAATAGTTGTTTTTGATTGATAGGCCATTCTTCTCCCAGGGCGATGTAGATGCCTGGGTTCCTTCTATTCCATGACTCTGCTACCTTCATCAGATGGCTTCTAAGGTTGCTGTGCTTTTTAGCATCGAGTCAGGGGAAGGAGAAAGAGCATAAAGAATGACATTTGGGAGATTTTTTTATGACCTAACGACACCTAAGCACTAGACGGGCTGAGAAACATATTCTGACTCTAGGCTCAGGAAAAAGAAGAAATGCATCTTCCGAGCACTGGGCAGTCTCTGCTCCTGAGCAGTATGAAACTCTCTTCTCTCTTGTTATGAATTAGGGCACCTCTCGCTTCCCCTCTTATGCCAAAATGACAGAAACAAAAGTATTTTTTGTCACTTTGATACATCAATAAACTCTCCACTTAAACATAGAAGAGGAAATGTGCATATAAAATAGGTATTGGGTGGTTTCAGATGCAATGAAACCAGAAGACGAGGAGAAGCAAGGGGTGAAGGCTCATATGGACCAGAAAGAGGAAAAAGGGAAGAAGAATAAAGCAGCCTACTGCATCACTGGCCCCAAGGTATTATTTTGCTTTGATAATGTCTTCTATTTATAAATCCTTCATGTTCAAGTCACTCAACAAAGAATCAATACTTTGCAACTCTGTCCTGTGAGAGATGAAGTAGGAAGGATGCCATTTCACCTAATGGGAGAAATGGGAATTTCAAAGAGGTGGAAGTCATGATATAAAGGAACGTTGGACGAGAATCTGAACTTCCTTGTTTATTTTCAGTAATCACTATAATCACTAAGCACCATGCCTGTGTGAGTGCATGCACACATATGTGCGTGCGTGTGTGTGTGTATGTATGTTTTGGGGGTGTTATGCTTAATCCTCCACTGCCCTCTTTCTCTTTTGTTGCTTAGCCCCACCTTCACGCTCCTTGCTGAGAAAGCTGCCTGGGTGTGTCAAAGAGAGGTTCATGAGATGGAGTTGCCATTTTCCCATAGTACTTAAAAACTGTTTTTATTTGGAGCATGCTGGATAACTGGCAAATTCTGTTCCAGTTAAACTACGTTTTCTGTCTTCAACCAGTTGAAAATTTTGTCAGCCAGTTCATTCCCATTTTCACTTTTAGGCCTTGAGTTTCTCAGTTTATGAGTATGCTACAATTTATCTACAGACATTTACCCTTTTTTCGTGTTATTAGAGAAAGCAGCAATAAGTAGATGCAAGTAAGGAGTGAAATGTTTTTGTCACTTAGCTAGTGACATTTTCCCCTCACTCAATGTATTGACTATTTATAAAGGTAGAGAAAACAAGGGATAATTTGAACTACAAGTTGGAAAGAACAAATATACTGCTGAATATTAATACAATGTGGACAGGTGTTCCTTCACCTATATGCATTTTTACCTGAGAAATATTTCCCCATATTGAATAGAAAATGGAGAAATCTATGTGTGACTGGTTTCTTGTGATGAAGAGAGAACAATCATGTTAGGATTAGAGATTACTCTGCTGATAAATTTTTTTTTATTTCAAAGGCAATTAGCTAAGAAGCTAAATATTGGTTAAAGAAAAAATTGAGATTCTGAGTAAGTTACTTAACTTCTCTGTGCCCCACTTTTCTTATTCATAAAATGGGAATAATAATAATTCAGGTATTTGGATGATTAAATGAGTTACTGAATATAAAATACTTAGTACAGCAGTATGGCCCAAAGTTGCCCATTCTATAATGGGAAAAGTGATATCCTGATTGATAAATTCTAATGTTAAATTTAATTCATTCCTTACTCCTTCACACACACACACACACACACACACATGCATATAATACACACTATCTTACAATCCAGGCATATGAGTGTAGTTTGTATCCTACCAAGCTTTTATCTTTGTATATATACATACGTGCATGTACATATTCATATACTAGTTATGCTTTTTTTATTTAGTAAAAATTTAAATGAGATCTAATTAATAATCCTGTTCTGCAAGTTGATTTTTCTTCCCATTTAATGTTTCCTGGCCTTTATTCTAAATCTATTATAAAAATCTATTTTTAATGTTTTTCTTAGGATTCTGTTGTGTGAACATGGCATTAACTTAACCAATCCTTTATGAAAAGATATTTGAATTCTTTTAAATTTTTCACTTTACCTCACAGAATAATAAAAACCCTCTTAGGATTTTATAAACTTTTGAAATAGTCAAGAAAACGCAATGAAGCAAGAGCCCACAAACTCTAGTCTTTGTCAAGGACATTTGTTGTCATTTTAAGGGTATGGAAACTGAGTCTCTGAGATTACCTAACTTGTCTAAGCTGACAAGTGCTGAGATGATAGTCAAACGCAAGTCCCTTACCTTTTAGTACAGTAAGTGTTTATGGACCAGGAGTGGTGGCTCATGCCTGTACTCCCAGCACTTTGGGAGGCCAAGGTGAGTAGATCACCTGAGGTCGGGAATCGAGAACAGCCTGACCAACAAGGAGAAACCCCGTCTCTACTAAAAATACAAAATTATTCAGGTGTGGTGGTGCATGCCTGTAATCCCAGCTACTCAGGAGGCTGAGGCAGGAGAATCGCTTGAACCCAGGAGGCGGAGGTTGCGGTGAGCTGAGATTGCGCCATTGCACTCCAGCCTGGGCAACAGGAGCAAAACTCTGTCTCTAAATAAATACATAAATAGATAAATAAAGTATTTATGGTAGGGGTAGGATTTTGGAAGAGGTACTGGGTTTGGAAGAATTAGATTTCAATCCTAAAAACTGAAGGGTCAGAGATGATATGTGACTCACCCAGGATTGCACAGTTAAAAAGAACTAGAATTAGGCTTCCCTTTCTAATCTTGAGCTCTCACAATAAGTCCCAGGACGTTATCTTCTGGGACACCAAAGTCAGTCTGGAACACTACTATTATCAAGTTGACCGAGTCCAGTGACTCAGGCTGCTGGAAAACTGCTCCATTTTCTCCAGTTTTCCTTTCTGGAAAGTAAACTTAGTCCTGTGACTGATGGTTTCTATTCTCATTGGCAGCTACAGAGAAGAGTCGATGGACAATATTTGGTGTGTCTGCTGTGACAGTTATCTAAATATATCCTCCTTATTAGTTTGCCAGGTTTTCTGAACTTCACACATCAGCTTGCTTATTCAAGTAGCAGAGATTTTTTTCCCCTAATATGTTTATTCATAGAGATAGTCATTAGGCCTTTAAAAAATATAGATGCATACTGTATTAGTTTTAAGACAGCAGAATGAGAAAGAAATAGGACAGGGGATAGTTAATTTTGTTGGGGAAGAAGAAAGCAATTTGAATTTTTGGACATAATGAGAAAGAATGTTATGGATAGCCAAGATCATTGATTACATGCCTAAGTAGAGGGATTGTCAAAAGGCAAAGGAAAGGAGGTTCCTTTTTCTTCTAATATAACAATTTTTTGAGATATAATTCAAATACCATATGTCATCCATTTAAAGTATACAATTCATTGGTTTTTAGTATATTCAGAGTTATGCAACATCACCATTACATGCAAGGAAAAATGCAACATCACCAGTGTACAGGAGGAAAAATTAATTTTCCTCACCCACTGCTAGGTTCATGGCTGAGGTACCTGTAAGAAAAAGGCAGATCAACAAGAAAAAGGCATGCAAATTTATTTAATGTGAGCTTTATGTGATATGAGAAGCTTTGGAAATGATAATCCAAAGAAAAAGGGAATGTGTATGTTTATGCTTAGGTCTGATGAAGAGTGGACAGTTGTGGAGTGTTGCGGAAAGTCAGGGACCCCAAACAGAGGGACCCGCTGAAGCCGTGGCAGAAGAACATAAATTGTGAAGATTTCATGGACATTTATTAGTTCCCAAAATTAATACTTTTATAATTTCTTTTTTTTTTTTTTTTTTTTTTGAGGCGGAGTCTCGCTCTGTCGCCCGGACTGGAGTGCAGTGGCCGGATCTCAGCTCACTGCAAGCTCTGCCTCCCGGGTTTATGCCATTCTCCTGCCTCAGCCTCCGGAGTAGCTGGGACTACAGGCGCCTGCCACCTCGCCCGGCTAGTTTTTGTATTTTTAGTAGAGACGGGGTTTCACCGTGTTAGCCAGGATGGTCTCGATCTCCTGACCTCGTGATCCGCCCGTCTCGGCCTCCCAAAGTGCTGGGATTACAGGCTTGAGCCACCGCGCCCGGCCTTCTTTTATAATTTCTTACACCTGTCTTTACTGTAATCTCTGAACATAAATTGTGAAGGTTTCATGGACACTTATCACTTCCCTAATCAATACCCTTGTGTTTTCCTATGCCTGTCTTTACTTTAATCTCTTAATCCCGTCATCTTCTTCGCAAGCTGAGGAGGATGAATGTCACCTCAGGACCCTGTGATTGTATCAACTGCACAAATTGTTTGTAGAGCATGTGTGTTTGAACAATATGAAATCTGGGCATCTTAAAAAAAGAACAGGGTAACAGTGAGGTTCAGGGAACAACAGAGGTAAGTTTGAACTGGCCGCCGGTGAGCCGCCGGAGGGAACAGAGCTATATTTCTCCTCTTTCATAAGCAAATAGGAGAAATATCGCTGAATTCTTTTTCTCAGCAAGGAACAACCCTGAGAAAGAGAATGCGCCCTGAAGGTAAGCCTATAAACAGCCTCTTTAGAAGGGTGTGCGGTCTTTTATGGTCAAAACCGAAGGGATGAAATAAGCCCGGGTCTCCTGTAGCGCTTCCAGGCTTATTAGGAGGAGAAAAGTTCCCACCTAATAAATTTTGGTCAGACAAGTTGTCTGCTCTCAAATCCTGTTTCCTGATAAGATGTTATCAATGTCAATGCGTGCCCAAAACTTCATTAGCAATTTTAATTTCACCTCATCTGGTGGTCCTGTGATCTCACCCAGCCTCCATTTGCTTTGTGATATTTTATTACCTTGTGAAGTATGTGACCTCTGTGACCCACACACTATTCGTGCACTCCCTCCCCTTTTGAAAATCGCTAATAAAAACTTGCTGGTTTTACAGCTCGGGGAACATCATGGATCCTGCTGACACGTGATGTCTCCCCCCTCCCCCGCCCCGGCCGACACCCGGCTTTAAATTTCTCTCTCTTGTGCTCTTTCTCTTTATTTCTCAACCCAACCGAGACACTTAAGAAATAGAAAAGAACCCACGTTAAACATCAGGAGTGGGTTCTCCCAATAGTGGAGAAATATAATTAGACAAAGAGGGTATGATCTAATGGTAATAAACTGGAGGGAACTTAGCAGGGCAGTTTGTTCAAATTCTTCGGTGTTCGTGTCTTTCCGTGATAAAGATGCTCCTTTTCTCTACATATAGAAAGGACACCTCTGGAATGAGGGTCTTATGACTTGCTTCAGGGAAGTAGGGCAGGAGAAGGTGAGAGAGTGACCTTCCTGCTTCTGCTACTTTCTCAAATGCCAAGGTGTCATATTTGAGTGGCAGTATGCCCAGAACGCCATCACCACAATCAATTTCAAAACGTTTTCATTATCCTCAAAGAAACGCTATACTCATTAGAAATGACTTCGTATTTTCCTCCGCCCCTGCATACTGAAGCTACTAATCTACTTTGTTTCTACAGATTTGAAGCCAAAGAAGTTCTTTTTTCGTTTGTTGTTTTTTTTTTTGACGGAGTCTTGCTCTATTGTCCAGGCTGGAATGCAGTGGCATGATTTCAGCTCACTGCAACCTCCGCCTCCTGGGTTCAAGTGATTCTCCTGTCTCAGCTTCCTTAGTAGCTGGGATTACAGGTGTGTGCCACTGTGCCCAGCTAATTTTTGTATTTTTAGTAGAGATGGGGTTTTGCCATGTTGGTCACGCTGGACTGGAATTCCTGACCTCAGATGCTCTGCCTGCCTTGGCCTCCCAAAGTGCTGGGATTATGGACGGGAGCTATCATGCCCAGCTGAGGTCCTTCTCTTCCCTTTACCTGCCTTCATCTCCCTTCTCTTCCCTTTACCTGCCTTCATCTCCCTTCTCTTCCCTTCCCTTCTTTTTTTCCTTCCCTTCACTTCCTTTTTTCCTTCCCTCCCCTTCTTTTATTCCTTCCCTTCCCTTCCTTTTCGCCTTCCCTTCCCTTCCTTTCCCTTTTTCCTTCCTTTCCCTTCCCTTCCCTTCCTTTTTTCCTTTTCTCTCTCTCTCTGCATTAACTAATTTTAACTGACTACCTCATTGTCAGTAGTTGCATGCACAGTGCTGTAAATGTTCTGTCTCTGTGAGTTTGACTACTCAAATAGCTCATGTAACTAAAATCATATAGTATTCGTCTTTTTGTGACTGGCTTATTTTCCTAGCAAAATGTTTTTAAGGTTCATCCACGTAGCATATATCAGAATTTTCTTTCTTTTAAAGGCTGAATAATATTCGATTGTATGTATATACCACATTTTACAAATCTATTTATCTGTCAATAGACACTTGTTTTTGGCTAAAGAAGATAATGCTGCTATGAACAAATATTATTTGAAATCCTGCTTTCAGTTATTTGCAATACATACCCAGAAGTGGAATTGCTGGACTATATGGTAATTCTATCTTTAATATTTTGAGGAACCATTGTACTATTTTCCATGGTTCCAATTTCTCTACATCCTTGCTGACACTTGTTATTTTCTGTTGTTGTTGTTTTTTAATAGTCATCCTAATGGATGTGAAGTGATATCACATTGTGGTATTGATTCACATTTCCCTAATGATTAGTAATTTTGCATCTTTCAATCTTTCATCTGCTTATTGGCCATTTTTGTAGCATCTTTAGAGAAATGCCCATTCAAGTTTTTTGCCCATTTTTAATTTGATTTTTTTTTATTGTTGAGTTGTAAGAGTTCTCTATATATTCTGACTATTAATCCCTTATTAAATATATGATCTTTGAATATTTTCTCTCATTGCATGGGTTGCTTTTTTATTCTTTTGACATCGTTCTCTGACATTATAAATTTTTCTTTTTTTGAGACAGTGTCCTGCTCTGTCACCCAGACTGGAGTGCAATGGCACAATCTTGGCTAACTGCAACCTCCATCTCCTGGGTTCAAGAGATCCTCCTGCCTCAGTCTCCTGAGTAGCTGGGATTACAGGTTCACACCATCACGCCTGGTTAAGTTTTGTATTTTTAGTAGAGATGGGGTTTCTCCATGTTGGCCAGGCTGGTCTGAAACTCCTGACCTCAGGTGATCCTCCCACCTCTGCCTCCCAAAGTGCTGTGATTACAGGTGTGACCCACCAGACCCGGTCCCTGATATTTTATATTTTAACTAGTGTAATTTGTCTGTTTTTCCTTTTGTTGCTGTACTTTTGGTGTCATATCCAGGAAAGCATTGCCAAATCCAATATTATGAAGTTTTATCCTTGTGTTTTCTTCCAGGAATTTTATAGTTTGAGCTCATACATTTAGGTTGTGGTCCATTTTGAGTTAATTATTGTATGTGGTATAAGGTAATGGTCCAATATCAACCTTTTGAATGTGGATATCCAGTTTTACCAACATTATTTGTTTGAAAGCAAAGGCTATTCTTAAAGAAAAGTTTGATGTCTTATTTGAGTTCCATTGAAGCAGAGCCTGAGACATCTTATTTATAGATAGTTTACTTGGGAGGTGATCTCAAAAAGGATGAGAAAAGAATGAGAAACAGAACAGCATGCAAAAGGATAAAATTTCAGGAAGGTCCATTGTGAAGGTCACTGTCACAGGTGACAGAGGCTTAGTTCTACCAGAATATTTGAGAACTCTCTAGAGTGTGTCTCAAATTGGCCCAGCTAAAAACCAGAAAAATGAGGCACTTACACCCAGTTTTTGTCTCCACTGGTTGACCATTACCCTTGCAGAGTGTTAGCTCTCTGGCACCTCCCAAAGGGTATGTGTGTGTGGTGGGAGGGGTGTGGGTGGTGGAGTGGTCTGCTCTTACTCCAAAGAGGCTCTTATACCCACCTGGAGACCCTGCTGATATGGTTTGAATTTGTGTCCCCGTGCAAATCTCATATCAAATTGCAATCCTGCATATTGGAGGAGGGGCCTGGTGGGAGGTGATCGGATCATGGGGGCAGATCTCCCCTTGCTGTTCTCAAGATAGTGAGTGAGTTATCATGAGATCTGGTTGTTTAAAAGTGTGTAGCACCTCTCCCTTCACCCTCTTCCTCCTGCCTGGTCATGTAAGACAAACCTGCTTCCCCTTCATGTACCGCCATGATTGTAAGTTTCCTGAGGCCTCCTCAGCCAGGCTTCCTGTACAGCCTGCACGACTGTGAGCCAATTAAACCTCTTTTCTTCATAAATTACCCAGTCTCAGGTAGTTCTTTATAGCAATGCAAGAACAGACTAATATACCTGGCAACAATGCTTCATCTCACAAAGAACTGTTCTCAATAGCTTACACATGAGATGCTGGCCAAGAACTGTGATGTGAGCCACTGAAAAGGTATGCTATAATTAGTAACCAAGAAATAAACTTCCTTTGCTTAAACATTAAGTAGAGGGACAGCTGTAGGGCCAGGCCTGTGCATGTGAGCTATTGCAGGGGTAAGAAGCAAAACAGTGATATTCATTAGTTGAGCATCTCTGATATATAAAGATATAGGGGGTAGGTAACAAAATGGATCAGACATTGCTTAAGAAGCTATAGTTTAATAGAGAAGGTATGGCAACTGTGCACATCAGTCCTCTAAAAGAAATGATCAACTCTGTGGAGGAGATATGCATGGGAGAGGCACTTTCTAGTAATGGGCGACAAAGCCTTCACCAGAGAGGTCAAATACAAACTGGGTCTTAAAAAATGGGATTTATTTATTGGTTCATTCAAAAAATATTTTTATTGATTTCCTTTTGTGTGCCAAGCAAGTCTTTGTGTGGTAAGCCAATCACAAATGGTTACTTCCCTCCTTACACTGTGATTGAGACACTCAGACAATGAAGTTATCAAATAAATAAGCAAGATAACAAGGAAACATAATAGAACAATTTCATAGCATACCAAGGTGTGATGGGATAAGGAAATTACCGAAAGAGGGTCAATAAATTCTCTAAAACATTTAGAGAAAACATTTGAACTGAGGCCTGAATGGCAATGAGAAGGCATCAACCCCATAAAATCAGAGGAAACTGTGCTAGGAAGGATAAGAGAAAATGCAAAGGCCAGAAGCAGGGAAGGGCTGTACACATTTAAGGAATGGAAATAAGGCCAGTGATTCTGGAGAGTAAGAGCCAGAGATGAGAGAAGAGATACAAAATCAGATAAGATAAATGAACACAGGCCAGGACACTTAAGACCCAATAGGCATTAGAAGGTCTTTGGAATTCATCTACGTGCCAGGAAAGTCACTAAAGAGTTTTAAACAGGGGAGTGACCTAATACGATTTACATTTTTAAAAGATAGCATTCTGACTGCTGTGTCAAAAAACAGACCATGCAGGACAAGAGTGTAAGCACCAAGCCCAGTTCGGAGGCTCTTGCAGATATCATCCAGATTGGCCCTGGGGATTGCTTGATCCAGGCTGGCAGCAGTAGAAGCCAGATTGGGATTCCATGTTGCAGATGGACTTGAAGTTTGCTGGGGTTATTGCTTTCCTTATAAGACTCTTTCTTGTCTGACATTAACATCCTTTTTATTTCTCCTTCCTTCCTTCCTTCCTTCCTTTCTTTCTTTCTTTCTTTCTTTCTTTCTTTCTTTCTTTCTTTCTTTCTTTCTTTCTTTCTTTCTTTGTTTCTTTCTTTCTTCTTTCTTTCTTTTTCTTCCGCTTCTTCTTCCTTTTTTTGTGTGTGTGTGTGACAGAGTCTCACTCTGTCACCCAGGCTGGAGTGCAGTGGCACAATATCAGCTCACTGCAAACTCTGTTTCCTGGGCTGAAGAAACTCCGTTTCCTGGGCTGAAGTGATTCTCATGCCTCAGTCTCCCAAGTAGCTGGGATTACAGGTGCCCAACACCACACCCGGCCAATTTTTGTATTTTTAGTAGAGACGAGGTTTCACCATGTCGGCCAGGATGGTCCCAAACTCCTGACCTCAAATGATTCACCTGCCTCGGCCTCCCAAAGTGCTGGGATTACAGGCATGAGCCACTGTGCCTGGTCCAATACCCTTTTTTAGTATCATAGCTGGGAGTGTGGAGAGGGGTGTTAATGTCAGATGAGAAAGTGTCTTATAAGGAAATTAAGCCTTTTTTTCCTTGAATGAAGCTTAAGGTGTCATTGACAATGGTGGACAACTGGCTTTGAAAGAGATCAACTGAGGCCAGGCGTGGTGGCTCATGCCTGTAATCCCAGCACTTTGGGAGGCCGAAGCAGGCAGAGCACTTGAGGTCTGGAGTTTCAGACCAGCCTGGCCAATATGGCAAAACCTCGTCTCCAGTAAAAATACAAAAGTTAGCCGGGCATGGTGGCAGGTGCCTGCAGTCCCAGCTGCTCAGGAGGTTGAAGCAGGAGAATTGTTTGAACCCAGGAGGCGGAGGGTACAGTGAGCCAAGACTGCGCCACTGCACTCCAGTCTGGGCGACAGAGCGAGACTCTGTCTCAAAAAGAAAACAAAGAAAGAAAAGAAAACGATCAAGTGAACTTTGAATACTGTGCAAAGGAAACAGACTTAATTCTCTAGATGATAGTGAGTAGTTGAAGATTTTTTTAAACAAAGGGGTGATGGAAACCAAATTCAAAATGGATCAAAATCTAAATGTAAAAGCTCAAACTTGTCATCACTGGGTTAAAAAAGCACATAGATTTAGGAAGGAGAACAATAACAATGTGTGTGTGTGTCTTTAAGCAGGGAGAGTGAGAATAGTTTAGACAGCAAAGCCAACAGACTTGTTCTTCAGAAGTTCATTTATTTCTCTGTTTATTGACGTTGCTATGGGGATGCTAAAAGCTAGCCAGGAGGACAGAGAACAGTCGACTGTCTCTGCACTTAATAATCTGATTTTATGTAAGACATTGAGAAAGAATGCAATAACTCAGGCTCTTTGCTTCAAGCATTAAAAGAAACCAGATGAGTCTGAGCTCACATTCTTCTCGGCCACACCAGTCCCCTCCTTAGGTACAGGGTTTCAGCCCCAGCTGTCCTGGCACTACCCAGCCTGACATTTGGAGGAACTCACCCTGCATTTTGCCTCCTCTTTCCCTTTTACTCCCTCAAGCCAGAATATTGCAAACAGCCCGCAAAGTGAAATAAAACCCCAAGGAAATGGAAAAGGCATTCTGCCTATAAAAGGGGCTTTGCAAAGGGAAGCTAGTTCCATTGGTGGACGGAAACTACTCCCTCCCGGAATATTAGTTGATATGGCCCAGAGCGTGGGTCTTGGAGAAGCTGCAGATTTTTATTTAGATTTGGATTTTTCCAATTTCTATCAGGAAGTCAGTGTTTGGAAACTGGTGTGGTCAAGGTATTTTTTTCGCTAATGAGAAACACATTATTTATGCTTGTTGTTTAGGATAAAACTGTTGAATTTTTCACTTTTCTCAGTGTCAGAGTAAGCTTGTGAAGTCTAACTTGATTTTTTGATGTGATGAGTGAAAAACAAAAAGAGGTCTTTCATTATTCTGAATTCCAAACCCTGGGCATCCTCAATTTTTAATAATATTCTTACTCATTCTTTCCATAAATTTTGAATCTCTTATATGCACTGGACACTGTAATTGTGCTAAGAATATAGTGATGAGTAAATGACCCCTTCCCTAACTACCACAAAAGAGTGCTAGTAATGATGACTGGTATTTAAAAATCTTTGCTACATACATGTAATTGTGGTTAAATCTGTTACATGCATTACCTCACTTAAAACCTCTGGCAATTGGTGTAAGTTAGTATTATCCTAATCTTATAAATGAGGAAGTTGAGGTTTCACTGTCTGGCATGGAGATTGACAGATTGTTATGGTATTAGGTGTGGTGTGATTTGAGGAACAAGAAGAAAAGCCACTGACATATTGAAATAGCAGAGCCTGAATAATGTGCTCTTTGGGGTTAACAGTGAAATAAGAATTAAACCACCAAGCACGGTGGCTCACGCCTGTAATCCCAACACTTTGGGAGGCCGAGTTAGGTGGATCACCTGAGGTCAGGAGTTTGAGACCAGCTTGGTGAACATGGTGAAACCCCGTCTCTACTAATAATACAAAAATTAGCTAGGTATGGAGGTGCACACCTGTAATCCCAGCTACTCGGGAGGCTGAAGCAGGAGAATTGCTTAAACCAGGGAGGCAGATGTTGTAGTGAGCCAAGATTGTGCCACTGCACTCTAGCCTGGGTGACAGAGCAAGACTCCATCTCAAAACAAAAAACAAAGGCCAGGCGCGGTGGCTCAAGCCTGTAATCCCAGCACTTTGGGAGGCCGAGACGGGCGGATCACGAGGTCAGGAGATCGAAACCATCCTGGCTAACACGGTGAAACCCCGTCTCTACTAAAATACAAAAAATTAGCCGGGCGTGTTGGCGGGCGCCTGTAGTCCCAGCTACTCGGGAAGCTGAGGCAGGAGAATGGCGTGAACCCAGGAGGCGGAGCTTGCAGTGAGCTGAGATCCGGCCACTGCACTCCAGCCTGGGCGACAGAGCGAGACTCCGTCTCAAAAAAAAAAAAAAAAAAAAAACACACACACACACACAAAACAAAAAGAAAAACAAAAAACAAAAAAACAAAGAATTAAACCACCATTAGTCCTTAACATCTTAGGCCAAATATCTCTCTAAAATTATTCCCAGCATGGCAGGTCGCAGAGAAGCATTCTCTTTAGGAATTAAGCAGCCCACCCTCAGTTTTCCAGTGTGGCCCTTGTTTTGCGTACAGCCCTCTCTCAACAATTGCCAGGAAATTTTGCAGTGGCTGAGTCTTATTTCACCACTTCTCTACTGTTTCCATGATTGCATTTCCTTAGGGCTCATTAGGGTATTGCCAAGGTCCTTGCTGATATTGATTGACTTTACTTTATTTGATATGCACCAAGTTTTCTTTTCCCCAAGCATTATAAGATTTCAAGGATTTTGCCAAGTATGTTTAACTTCGCAGCCTTGACAACCATAATTTTAGAGAATAAGAGCTCCCTTCCCCCAATCTGACCTCATAAAATCACCCTATCCACAGCACATGCTAAAATTGGATTCTGAATCAATACTATATATGTGTGTATATATATACACACACACATATATACACTTGTATATATACAACACTATATATGTGTGTATACACACACACACACATTTAAAATCTGAAAAAAACATTCTAAGAATCAAAGATGAATTAATTTATTCAACTATAGTCCAAAATATTTTTAAAGGTAAACTAAGCAAATACATTCAACTTCATCCACTCTGGATTAATTTTCCAATAGTAAGGAAAAATACTACTCATCATAATAAAACTTCTACTTCACCATCTTTTGTTACAATCTAGCATGAAGGGCTTTTATTTATTTATTTGTTTGTTTCTTTGTTTTATTTTTTGAGGCGGATTCACTCTTGTTGCCCAGGCTGGAGTGCAATGGCACAATCTCGACTCACCGCACTCTCCGCCTCCCAGGTTCAAGCGATTCTCCTGCTTCAGCCTCCCGAGTAGCTGAAATTACAGGCACCTGCCACCATGCCTGGCTAATTTTGTATTTTTAGTAGAGAGGGTTTCTCCATGTTCGTCAGACTGGTCTCGAATTCCCGACCTCAGGTAATCTGCTCACCTCAGCTTCCCACAGTGCTGGGATTACAGGTGTGAGCCACTACGCCCAGCCCATGAAGGGCCTTAAGCTGAGCATCTTGAAAAATACATGCATGGTAAGAAGCGAAATGCCCAGTATTAACAAGAGTTGAAAGGAATAGGGGCCAGGCATGGTGGCTGACGCCTGTAATCCCAGCATTTTGGGAGGCCGAGGCGGGCGGATCACGAGGTCAGGAGATTGAGACCATCCTGGCTAACACGGTGAAACCCTGTCTCAACTAAAAAATACAAAAAATTAGCCAGGCGCAGTGGCGGGCGCCTGTAGTCCCAGCTACTCGGGAAGCTGAGGCAGGAGAATGGCGTGAACCCCAGAGGCAGAGCCTGCAGTGAGCTGAGATCACCCCACTGCACTCCAGCCTGGGCCACAGAGTGAGACTCCATCTCAAAAAAAAAAAAAAAAAAAAAAAAAAAAGAAAGAAAGAAAGGAAGAAAGGAATATATTGATATTTTTAAGATGCTCAGTTTAGAGTTCTTTCTTGGGTAAGTTCAAGAGCAAGACGTTGGGAAGTTTCTGCGCAGTTTGCATAACACGTGTGTGCAGGACACACTTGTTGAAGTCCTGGGTGGTGTCCACTGGCTTAGTGACGAGCAAGTTATGGTAAAGTGGCTTCCTTCAGGGGTATTAGTAAGTCTCAACTTAAATATTGTATCTCTTTCTTAGGGAGTATTTCACTAACACTTTAGAATGGGCTATATCCCCTGGTATGTCTACATTCTCAGCCTATAACTTTGATTCATAGCATTTGTCACAAATTTAATTTAAGCAAATATTTGTGTAATAATTTGTCTGATGAACTCCTTTGTCACTAGAACATAAGGTCAATGAGTTGATTTTTTTTCACTTTTGGAAGAAATACAAATGTTTTTAGCTCAATGCTAAACATATATGAGGATCTCACTTAGTTTTTGTTGAGTGACTCAAAGTAAGGGAAAATAATTTACCTGAAATGATGAACAAAAACAATAAAAAGTTTAATTTCATTAGAAGTGAACCTAGTTAAGTTGTTTCCAAAAATTTTATATTTAAAAAATGGCCTTTTTTTTGAGACGGAGTCTCACTCTGTGGCCCAGGCTGGAGTGCAGTGGTGCAATCTCTGCTCACTGCAAGCTCTGCCTCCCAAATTCACACCATTCTCCTTCCTCAGCCTCCCGAGTAGCTGAGATTACAGGCACCCGCCACCATGCCCGGCTAATTCTTTTTTTGTATTTTTAGTAGAGACGGAGTTTCACCGTGTTAGCCAGGACGGTCTCGATCTCCTGATCTCGTGATCCACCCATCTCGGCCTCCCAAAGTGCTGGGATTACAGGCGTGAGCCACCGTGCCTGGTCAAAAAATGGCCCTTTTAATTACTGTTTATTGAAAAAATATGCAGTTAGTTACAAGCCCCCCCCCCCCCCCATGAATTCTGTCATGCCTTTATAAGACCTTGCATTTTGTCATAAATCCATTTACGTATCCTTGGAAAATAACAGGAATTTTCTGTATGTGACACATGATTTATTCCATCTGCAGACAATGCCACAGCCAAGCACACACACACTTGGTGTTCTGTTCCACGGTTTTTTGGATACCAGATGACTGTCACTCATAGTTTGGAAACTACTAAGCTAATACCCCAAATTGCACCCTATTCTAACATTCTGAGATTTATTCAGTATTTGGCAACAAGGTGAATAAGAAAACCTGATATTTAATAATTAGCACAAAACACCTCTAAAATCTCAAGAATGCCTTTTAGCCATCAGCATTGCATAATAAGTTGGTAGTGCTAAGCTCCTGGGGCTTCTTTAATATAACATAGGTATCTGGCAAGGAAGTTTCTACCTCTGTCTTCTCCTGTTGTCTAATCTCTTATTGTCACTTCCCAACAGATGCCAATGGGCCAAAGAGCCTGTATGACACAATCCAAAAACATCAGCATCTCAAGGCACAGACTAACTCAGAGAAGGGTTTAGAATGGATCTAGAGGGAAAATGTTGAACAAACAACACAACAAGGAAACTTACCTTTGCACACTTGACAGTTTTTAAAGCACTCAGAAAATCTTCAAGGCTGCAGATTGAGAAACTGACAATGGATGAAACAGAGGAGCAGAACAGTTAAGTGACTTGTCCAAGGTTTAACAGGTGGTAGGAGGTATTAATAGAAGCCGACCTTTTCTTAAGCAATCTGAACTTTGTCTAGTGTCTTTGTTGTGTGTATCCTTCTGACTTTTGCCCTCCCTCCCCAAACACAAGAATGTTCTTGTAGATAGAAATCTTTTGGTGCTATGGCTGAGCAGTGTGGGTGGTTTGTGTTCTGTTTCTTTTCTGTTTATTTGGGGATTTTGCCTCTGTTTATCTCTCGGTGTCTATAGTATTTTGTTGTTGTTGTTTAAAGTGCCTAGAATCTCTCAGACCTTGGTGTAGCTGAGTTGTGGCCAATATGACTCCTGATTATTCACACTGTGGGAGAAAAGAGTAGGCTTTTGTAAACTTATGGAGGACTGCCCCCTGGGGGCCAGAAGAATGAGCCCCTTCCTGGAAGTGAGTAGATTGGGTGCAGGAGGCTGATAAACACTGTGAGCCCTATGTGCCCGTTAATATCCAAGAAAATCTCAGTAGTGGCATTCTATTGGGATCACTCATGCCAGTTCCCAGATTTCTCGTGCATTACTTTTCTCACCCCTTAACAAGCCAGATTTAGTAAAGACTGTTGTAGAAAACCTAACTTTACAAAATTAACAGGTGTTTCTAAAAGAAAACTAGAACAATAAATAAAAAAAAGGAGACAAGATTGCCTATCATCGCATCACCAGAGAGAACATTTTCTCCTAAATCTTTCCAGTCTTTATTTTCTGCATGGATATATAGACCTATTTTATATATAATTTATTGTAACAATTTGGGAAGCCGAGGCAGGTGCATCGCTTGAGTCTAGGAGCTTGAGACTAACCGGGGCAACATGGCAAAACCTGGTCTCTAAAAAAAATACAAAAATTAGCCGGGCGTGGTGGTGCGCATCTGTGGTCCCAGCTACCCGGGAGGCTGAGGTAGGAGGATTGATTGAGACTTTGAGGTTGTGGCTGCAGTGAGCCATGATTGTGCCACTGCACTCTAGCCTGGGTGACAGAGTGAGATCCCGTCTCAAAATATATATATATTTTAAAATAGAATTATTCTGTACCCACTGTTCTCTGGTTTGCTTTTTATCCTCTATAGTGTCTTAATGGCATAGATTTTTTTCCAAGTTCACACAGAGCTTCTCTCAGCGATTTCATAGCCAGAGTAAATCTGTGGCTAGAGAGGAATGCCCTCTAGCTGGAGAAGGCAGTATGGTGGAATGCCAGCTTCTCAAACCAAAGCGTGCTTATGAACTACCTGGGGGCTTGCTTAAAATGCAGATTCTGATTCAGGAGGTCTAGGGTAGGACTTAGGATGCTGTATTCCTGCTGTGCCCTCTGAGGATGTGGATGCTGTTGGTCTGTGGTCCACACTTTGAGAAATACACATGTGACAGATATGGTGGAAAGAACTCCAATCCAGGAATCAAAACATGTCTTCACATTTTGGCCATGGAACTTGGGGTAAGTTTCTAAACCTCTTAACCTTAGTTCTCTTACATTTAGAAAAAGGAATCATGAACGTCTGAAAATGCTAAGCTCAAAATATGGGTTTATTAAAGTATAGTTGAACTGAAATTCAGTCATCAGAGAAAAACTAGTTGAGGAAAGAAGAATTCTATCTCATAATCCCTATTCTACCCTGTCATTCCAGCAAAAGAATAAAATCTGCCATCAGAACAGAAACGAAAGCTCACTAAATAGCTTATTTGCTAAAGAAATCCAAGGTACTGAATTTAGACAGGTAAATTGATCTATTTTGCCTTTTCAAAGCATTAAATAAAAAAGAACTCTAATCCTAATGGACAGGATCCCCTAGCTGTCTCTGTCCACTCTGCAGCAGCTTGAAGGCTGATTCGTTTCTTTTACAAATACATGAACATCTCAAGTGTATGTCCAAACTTCAAGATATCTACTTTTCTTATTTCTGTTATTTTTCTTTCCTTTTTTTTTGCTGTCTAGGTGCCAGACACACACTGTCTCTCTCTCTCCCAATCCTCCTTTCCATGGCCTCCCCATCTTGCTGGCTTCAACTTCTCTTCCCTCCTAGATACAGTATTCCCCTCTGGTTCCCTCCACATTCCTTCCCTTTCTAAGTTCTTGGCTTCTCTAATTCATGTCTTCATATGCATTTGCCTGCTCAACAAAAAGTCTCCTTTCCAGGAGTCCGGTGGGACTTTGCTTTTTCCCTGACTTATTATTATTTTATTATTATTTGATTTTTTTAAAAACTGCAGTTCAAATGCAGAAGAGCATAAGAATTAGACTTGCATGTTTCTCTTTTCAGCTAGGGAAGTTGCCAGCTACATCATCTTGTAATTCCCAACTTCTTTTCTCACAAAGACAGACTCTTAATCACTCAGCTTGATTTCTCTTCCAAAGGTAGGAACAGAGGGAACCATGAGAGAAAGACTGATAGAAAGGACTTGCCCACTGCCTAAGGAGCCACCTGAGGCAAGGATAGTTAGTCTAGTTCTGTCAGAGGGCGTAGATGCTGGGTTGAGCCAGTATGATGCTTCCTTGTGTTCCAGGAAGTTCTTTGTATAAAAACTGAAAGAACTGATTTTTAAGGGCTGTTTGATTCTGGATTCTGGACTCCTGTGATTAAGTTCTGAAGGCCTCACACTGAGACCAAAATTCCCCAATTATGTTCTCTTGAAAAACCACCCTGGGTGGGCTCAGCTTGGGGATAGAGAGTTGTGACTACGCAAAAAAAAAAAAAAAAAAAAAAAAAAAAAAAAAAAAAAAAAAAAAAAAGAAAAAAAAGAAAAAGAAAAAAGAAAAAAAAAAGAAAAAGTAAAAAGAAAAGAATATAGCTTACTTTATTGCCCAAATCAGGCCAACATAAAATTTCTGAGATTTACATGTCCAGATATTTAATGATCAAATGCTTTCCTTTACTGGTATTTTTTGGTAGTTGTGTGTAATTCACTTTGTTGCAATTTCCTTGTTGATTCCCATGGAGCCTCTAATAGTCTCCAGCTTCTTAGGGTAAGGGCAGCAAATCCTTCTCTGCATACCCACAGCAATAGAGTAGGGGAGAGGATGAAGGGTTTCTTTGTTGTGATCTAGTCACCTTTTTCTCAGATTTCTGATTTTATGTAATAATTGTGTATGCATGTGTGTGTGTGTGTGTGTGTTGGAGATGTATGGTTTAGTGTTAATTTAAATTAATATGAGATTACCCAAATACTTTTTAGAATAATTTGAGTATACTTTATTTATTTTTATTTTTTAAGATGGTGTCTCGCTTTGTCGCCCATGCTGGAGTTCAGTGGCACAATCTCAGCTCACTGCAACCTCCACCACCAGGGTTCAAGAGATTCTCTTGCTTCAGCCTCCCCAGTAGCTGAGATTACAGGCATGCGCTATATACCTGGCTATTTTCTTTTTTTTTTTTTTTGTATTTTTAGTAGAGACAGGGTTTCACCATGTTGGTCAGGCTGGTCTCGAACCCCTCACCTCAATGATCTGCCCACCTCGGCTTCCCAAACTGCTGGGATTACAGGCGTGAGCCACTGTGCCCGGGCGTTACTTTTGTTTTGAGACAGGATCTTGCTGTGTCACCTAAGCTGAAGTGCAGTGGCATGATCTCGGCTCACTTCAGCCTGCACCTCCCAGTCCCAAGTGATCCTCTCACCTCAGCCTCCTGAGTAGCTGGGACTACAGGCACGTGCCACCATACTCAGCTAATGTTTTAAAATAATTTTTTGTAGAAACAAGGTCTTACTATAATACTCAAGCTGTGTTTCTTATATAAATTGTAAGTAGAGTCCACTTATACAGCCTGGAGGTAATGCAAGAGTGAGAAGAAAATGGGGTAATGGGAGAAAGCTAGCCCAGAAGACATGTTGGTATATTTTGGAAAATAATGAGTTAATTTTGAACCAGATTAAGGAGTTTGTCTTCTTTTTTATTTTTTTGAGGCGGAGTCTCGCTCTGTCGCCTGGACTGCCGGATCTCAGCTCACTGCAAGCTCCGCCTCCCGGGTTTAAGCCACTCTCCTGCCTCAGCCTTCCGAGTAGCTGGGACTACAGGCGCCCGCCACCTCGCCAGGCTAGTTTTTGTATTTTTAGTAGAGACGGGATTTCACCGTGTTAGCCAGGATGGTCTCGATCTCCGACCTTGTGATCCCCCCGTCTTGGCCTCCCAAAGTGCTGGGATTACAGGCTTGAGCCACCGCGCCCGGCCAGGAGTTTGTCTTTAAAGAAAATAAAGTTCTGGGTGAAATTGATGAAGATTAGAAGACATTTCATGAATGGTGAGGATAATATTCTGCAGTCATCTGGATAATAATCTGTATATAGTTAGTAATTCTTACCATCTTGGAAGGAAGCTTCTCACCCCCCAGTCATACCTTGCATTTACAAAGTAGCTTCCATTTATCAAGCCCTTGCTATGTAGGAAGTACTATTTCTCAGGGGTGCAGCGTTCCAATTAGTGAGCAGGTTTATTCCCATCATCTGGTAACTCCTCTTGGTTACACAGAGAATTGAATTTAATTGGCAACACTGTAGACATAGGCTTTGCTAGTTGGACGATAGCACTCCTGCCTGGAGAAGTGTGGACCTCAGTAACCAGTCTCCGTCTATAGGAACAATATTCAGTGACCATTCTTTCTTTGGCAGTTCCGAGTTTTCTTTTTATTTTTCTCTTTATTTGATACAGGGTCTCACTCTGTCGCCCAGACTGGAGTGCAGTGGTATGATCATGGCTCACTGCAGCCTCAATCTCCTAGGCTCAAGTGATCCTCCCACCTCAGCCTCCCAAGTAGATGGGATCACAGGTGGATGTCCTCATGCCTGCCTAATTTATTTTATTTTATTTTTTGTAGAGATGGGGTTTCCTGGTGTTGTCCAGCCTGGACTCAAACTCCTTGGCTAAAGTGATCCTCCCACTCAGGCCTCCCAAAGTGCTGAGATTACAGGCATGAGCCATCGTGTCTGGCCTAGTTCTGAGATTTCTCTGCCAAGTTCTTTCTGCTGGAGGCCAGGGAAGTATGTTTATGCCTCTGTAAGTTAGAGTGTCAGGCATCCAGGTGCAACAGGGATAGTTGTCATGTTTGATACAGGATCAGTAGCAACTACTATACTGGATCTTAAGCACTACATGCTCCTGTTTTTTTTTTTTTTTTTTTTCTAATGTGGCATATGGCTAAAGCAGGGAGAAGGAGAGTTTAGGGCTCTTGGGTAAGAGCGGAGATGGGAAGAGAGTAATGCATCATCCATGGCTTGATAGTGAAGATTCTGGCTTCCAAAGATGAGCGAAGTTTTTTCACTTCCACAGCCCTTAGGCACAGTAAGTTATTTAATCTTCATAAAACTTCGGGCTGTATTTTCTTCACTTTTTTGGCTGAGAAAAACAAGTCTCAGAGAAGTAATAACAACTTGATCAAGGGCATGTAATGTGAGCAAAGAAGAGCTAAGCCTCAAACCTCAATCTAATAACAGCAGAAGTCCTGTTCCTTACTCCTGCACACTTCTGCCTTTCCAAAATACATCAGTACCCCCACTCCCAACTAGGGAGAGTAACAGGATGGGAATATTACTAAGATCTGCAGTTCTGATCATTACTCCTACATGCTTAGTAGTCCTCTCCATCCCGCTTTTCAAAATGTATTTATTTATTGGAGATGAAGGGAAGGTTCTGTTTGTCTGCCAACTTTTTTGTTGTCTAAAATTGATAGATCTTGGGATTTCAGTACAAACATCAGAGTGGGGAAATGTGAGCCCAGTGAACCATGCCATGGCCATATCAGGGCAGGTTTTTTTTTTTTTTCTTTCTTTTTTTTCCCCCTTAGCCAAGCAGAGGCTGAATGACCAGCCTCTTGGCAACCTCATCGTATCTATTATGTTCTGATCATTATTTAAACAAATGGTATTCACTGGGGTCCAAGTCAGAGGAACTGGACACAGAGAAGGCTTTCTATCAGTCAGCTGAACTGCTCTTCCCCTTTCACAGGTCTTTTATGCTTCATGAGGATCCTTCAAGTGTGGAACAGCTCACAAAGGAAAGAGATGGACACAGCCTTTTTCTGGAAAGGGACATTCAGTCAGCCCCCTTTCCCCCTGGAGATGTCTTGATCCTTTTGGGTATTTTTTTTTTTTTTTGTCTCTATTCAAATCAAAAAGTGCTAATAAAACACCCAACACAGTGTTAAGGCACTGTGGCAGGAGGAGTAGAGTGATATGCAGGTTTTATGCATGCCCAAGTATGATAAAGCATCAGGAAGGGACAGGCAAGAGTAGGCTTTAGGACATACACAGCTGAGAAGGAATAGTTGTGGAAAGATGCTGGCTCTGCAGTGTGCCTCGTTCCAGTGACTATTTGAGTGATCTCGAAAAACACCTTAATCTAGCAAGACTTAGATCTTTTATCTGCAAAGGGGGATAATAATCATAGTTATTTTATAGCTTTGACTTGTGGATTAAATGAAAGATTGCATGCATTGTGCTTATTGGCACACTTTAGAACTTTTATTAAATTTTCACTTTTATAATTATAGTTGAGAGTAGATTTATAGGGGGAGGTAACTTTGGGTCTTGAAAAGGAGAAAAATTACAGAATATGTTAGACCCAACTCCAGGGAGTTATGGCTTTGGAGAATAAAAAAAAAAATCTACAATTTATCTTTTTTTTTTTCACTTTAGGATACAAAGTTAGTAAAAAAAAAAAAAAAAAAAAAAAAAAAAAAAAATTGCCAATCTGAAATGTCTCAAGTAAGCTCTCCTGGTTAGCATATTGAGGCTTGAACATAATTTTCCAAACCACAGAGATCCACAGGCAATAGTCTAGGAATTTTTTATTTTAAGTTGCCTCTCTAAACCCTGTAAAAAGAATCTTTTGGTCAAATACATTTGAAAAACTCAGCACATTTGGAGACTCATAATGACCATTTGGATAAAGGTACTGAGCAGGCCTCTATGAAAATAACATAATCCGGCCGGGCGCGGTGGCTCAAGCCTGTAATCCCAGCACTTTGGGAGGCCGAGACGGTGGATCACGAGGTCAGGAGATCAAGACCATCCTGGCTAACACGGTGAAACCTCGTCTCTACTAAAAAATACAAAAACAAAAACTAGCCGGGCGAGGTGGCGGGTGCCTGTAGTCCCAGTTACTCGGGAGGCTGAGGTAGGAGAATGGCATAAACCCAGGAGGCGGAGCTTGCAGTGAGCTGAGATCCAGCCACTGCACTCTAGCCCAGGTGACAGAGCGAGACTCCGTCTCAAAAAAAAAAAAAAAAAAAAAGAAAAAAGAAAAT
>NC_045437.1:143149929-143167884 GCF_002776525.5 Piliocolobus tephrosceles | reverse complement strand
AAAAAAAAAAAAAAAAAAAAAGAAAAAAGAAAATAACATAATCCAGTGTTAATCAAATAAATGTGAACATAACGCATTTTCTGTCATTATTTCTGCTGCTGCCGCTGTTTGGAGTGCAGAAAGGTACACATGTCAATATCCTGAAGAACAAGGTCCATGGATAGAGTTGACTCTAAGCTGACTCACCCAGCTGTCTGCTGTCAGCTCTAGTAGTGTTTGCATGCTGGGTGTCTAGTCATCAAAGAATGTTCTTCGCACCAACTATGGTGACACCAGGCATTGTTCTGAAATAGCGACTCTAAAGAGAAATAATACTGTAGACCAGGAGCTTAGCAGTTTTATCTGGCAGAACTAAGGTTGACTTCTCTCGGGGGAAGAACTTTATCATGATATCGGGAACTTACAGCAAAGTTTTGACTGGCCTTCAATTAGCCGAGTTTCCAAGATGCCTTTGTTATCAACTTGCTTCTGAAAACTTATTAAAAACTTCATTTCATCTTTCTTTCCTCTCAAAGTGTACAGAGTATATGAAAGGCAGAGCATTGGTGGGACCAAGAGGGTAGAGGTGTATGAGATAGACATTGGAAAAGAACGTGAGGGAAGGGAGAAAGAGAGGGAAAGAGAATGGTGATGCTCTGGTCTCTCAATTTGAATCTACATTATACGCAATATATAGATTAAAACATTACCCTTACCTGTATCTATACATATAGTCTGTGTTTGTCTTTTTTTTTTTTTTTTTTTCCTGAGACAGAGTTTCACTCTTGTTGCCCGGGCTGGAGTGCAACGGCATGATCTCGGCTCACTGCAACCTCTGCCTCCTGGGTTCAAGTAATTCTCCTGCCTCAGCCTCCCAAGTAGCTGGCATTACAGGTGCCCACGACCATGCCCAGCTGATTTTTGTAGTTTTAGTAGAGACGGGGTTTCACCATGTTGGTCAGGTTGATCTCAAACTACTGACCTCAGGTGATCCACCTGCCTCAGCCTCCCAAAGTGTTGGGATTATAGGCATGAGCCACTGTGCCCAGCCAATAGTCTGTTTTTTGGAGGTTAGAAAAACACTATACGTAACCGATAACATTTCCAATTTTCTTTTATGTATTTGCAGCTATATATGTGTAAATTTTGCCTAAATTTGGGTATGTCTAAGCTTCTGTGAATTCCTTCATATCTCACAGTTTGTGGCACTGTGTGATAAGATCTTCCAAATGCCTAACTTTTTGGCTTGAGCCCAGCCCCCTGTGTCTAATGCACTCTGTCTTTGGAAAATCTCTTTACCCTTAGTATTTGTCTCTGTAAACTGAGAATAACATCTGTTTCTGTTTTTTCCTTTTTCTTTTCTTTTCTTTCTTTCTTTTTTTTTTTTTTTTTTGAGATGGAGTTTCATTCTTGTTGCCCAGGCTGAGGTGCAATGGCATAATCTCAGCTCACCACAACCTCCACCTCCCAGGTTCAAGCAATTCTCCTGCCTCGGCCTCCTGAGTAGCTGGGATTGCAGGCATGTGCCACCAGGCCTGGTTAATTTTGCATTGTTAGTAGAGACGGGGTTTCTCCATGTTGGTCAAGCTGGCCTCAAACTACTTACCTCAGGTGATCCGCCCACCTCAGCCTCCCAAAGTTCTAGAATAACAGGCATAAGCCACCTCGCTTGGCCCTGTTTCTGGGTTTTTATGAAGTAAATAGTATAATGAAGTCATTCTCCAATACATATCCATATGTATATGTGTGCGTGTGTGTATGTAAGCATGTGTGTATGTGTGTGTATCTGTATACTGGACTATGCCCATAACAAACTTTTTATGAGACTGTAGTAAAATAAGAAAAATAAGATCAGTATGATGAGTGTTAAGTTTTACACAGTTAAAAAAATGGATCGCAGCACTTTTGGAGGCCGAGGCGGGTGGATCACAAGGTCAAGAGATTGAGACCATCCTGTTCAACCAACATGGTGAAACCCCATCTCTCCTAAAAATACAAAAATTAGCTGGGCATAGTGGTGCACGCTTGTAGTCCCAGCTACTTGGGAGGCTGAGGTAGGAGAATCGCTTGAACCTGGGAGGCGGAGGTTGTAGTGAGCCAAGATTGCGCCACTGCACTCCAGCCCAGGTGACAGAGCGAGACTGTCTCAAAAAAACCAAACCAAACCAAAACAAAACAAAACAAAAAATGGGAGGGGAGTGGATTTTTTTGTTAAAAAATGTGTACTTTATAAATACCTCTTTGAGTTTTTTCCCTATTTTTTCCTGCTATTTTACTAGTAAGTGAAATCACAAAGTCCCAGAACCAGTGAGCTGATGGTACAGAAATACTGGGCCCAAGACAGATGTGAGTCAGTGTTCTTGTGAATTTTGCTATCTTTTTGAAGTTATCCTTCTTTCGATGTTAGTGGCATGTTGGTTTGCAATTGTTTGTCCAGCAACAAAGATAGAGAGCGTTCTTCAGTTGTAACTATTTTGGGGGGCCAGTTCCTCTTAAAAACAGTGTTTTTGAATGGCTGTCTTATAAATGCCATTGGTGCCAGTGGAACCAAGCAAGGTGAATTGCCCAAGGGTGAGGACCTCCTGGCTGTGGCCTCATGAGCACTGAGCTCCTGCAGATGGCAACAGCCAGTAGAATCGGTAGACAGCCACGGAATTTTCTTATCCAGATGTCTCTGACCACATCACAAAGCTCTCCTGTGAGTCACTGGCATTTTCTCTCTTCTTTCTCCTATTCATGTTAATTGTTACAGATTCATTTCTTAATTCATTTGACAGGCATTCACTGGGGTTCATTGTTTGTTAGGCATCATGATGAGTACTTTAAATACTTTATTATCTCATTTAACTTACACAACAGTTTAGTGAAGCAGGCATTATTTTCATCCCTAATTTTCCCAAACGAGGGTCTAAGGCTTGAATGGCGATCTGATTTGCAAGTGCCATTTTTCAAGCGAGTCACCTGGCTAGGTTCACATCCAGGTGTCTCATTTTCCAAAGGTCACAGTATTGATTATGGAAATACAAGTCCTTTAGCAGAGCCAGGAAGCCTTATGGTAGAAACAGTAAGAGCAGGAACCTTGGAACTATAAAGACCTCAGTTATTATTGCGGATGTTTTTAGTTTGTTTGGAAAATCAGGATAATAATTGTGCCTAATTTTATGGTTGTTGTCACGATTCAATTATATAATGTATACAAAGTCCTAGAAATATACTAAGTTTTTTTCTTGTGAAGTGGTGTCTGTCAGTAACAATGTTAACGATAGTAATTGGACTGTGCTGTGGGCTGTATGAGACTCTTTGCAGAAGATGAGAAAATGAATCACAATGTTAAGTAAAGCAGGATGTTGAGGAGGAGGGTTCAGGGTTGGGTGGAAGGCTTGAAGGGCTGTGATGAGAGGCGTGAAGGTATCTGGGCTCCAGTGTGGGAAGGGCTTCCTTGTTGAGTCCGTCTGGCCTGGTGGGCCTGGGTAACCTTAGTGATGCAGGGTCCTAGCATGTGTCTGGCTGCCAAGTACATAGAGATTTGTACTTTTACACCTGCCGGGTAGGGATATGACCAACTGAAGAATGAGGTTCATGCCGCCGAGATCCCGACAAATGAGTTGTACCAATGAGAAGCTGGGCTTGGCTCTCAAGGGAAAGCCCTGTACCCTGCCTGGCTGGCTCTTGTTGAGTAGTGGAGTCGGTCTTTGATGACCTTGGCCTAAAACTCTTCTTCATAACAGTCCAGGAACTGAAAAATTGGGATCCTCTGGCAGCTGCTGGCATGTTCTGAACCATAAAGTTTGCATTTACTTCATGGCTGGAAACCAGCTGCCCCATGGAGTGAAAGATCAGGGGGTTCTCTTTGTGTAAGAACCTGAAAGGAGAAAATTACTGTGGAAAGAAATGAAGTAATGACATAGCCTTTCTGCCAGACTGGGGGATCTTAGCCATGATTTAGATAGCTCCAGAGACGAAGATCCAGCATTACGATGAATATTTAGAAGCTGGCAAAATTTAGAGAGTGTGTCATGTTTGTTTATCATTTATTTACATACATTTTCAATGTAGACAAGATGTCTAAGGAATTATAACTTCTCCAGAAGATGATTCATTTCTCTTGTTTTTGTTTGTTTGTTTGTTTGTTTGTTTGTTTGTTTGTTTTGAGATGGAGTCTCGCTCTGTCACCCAGACTGGAGTGCAGTGGCGCAATTCCTCTTGGTTTTTATCTTGGGTGCTTACGTCTGAGAAGTCTGAGCAGCAATGGGCTTAATTTGAGTGAATTTTTTGGTCATTCTTGTTCATCTATACATATACATATCCCCACTACCCTCTATAGTTACACTCATCCCTTCCCTCCAGTCTCCATAACCCCTGGCAACCACCAATTTGTTTCCCATCTCCATAATTTTTGTCATTTTGAGAACGTTATTGTCAATGAAATCATACTGCTGGTGATTTTTTGAGATTGGACCTTTTCACTCAGCATAATGCCTTTGAGATCCAACCAAGCTGTATATATCAGTAGTTAACTGTTTTTTGTTTATTTGTTTTTTGAGACTGGGTTTCATATTTGTTGCTCAGGCTGGAGTGCAATGGTGCCATCTCGGTTCACTGCAAGCTCCGGCTCCTGGGTTCAAGTGATTCTCCTGCCTCAGCCTCCCAAGTAGCCGGGATTACAGATGCACACCACCACACAGGGCTAATTTTTTTTTTTTTTTTTTTTTTTTGTATTTTTAGTAGAAACAGGGTGTCACCATGTTGGCCAGGTTGGTCTTGAACTCTTGACCTCATGTGATTCACCTGCCTCTGCCTCCCAAAGTGCTAGGATTATAGGCATGAGCCACCTACCGGCCAGTTCACTGTTTTTTATTGTCAAATAATGTTCTATGGTATAGACCAGTTAGTTTAAGCATTCATCTCTTGAACAGACATTTTCGTTGTTTCCAGTTTTGGAAATTACAAATAAAGCTCTTATGACCAATTATGCACAAAATTTGTTTGGATGTAAGTTTTTATTCTCTAGGATAAATGCCCAGGAGTGTGGGTGCTTGGTTTATGGTAAGTGTATTTTCTTTTAAGAATGTAAGACCACATATTTCATGATTTCCTTTATATAAAACCTTTCCTTTTGGTCAGGCATGGTATGTTCCTGCCTGTAGTCCCAGCACTTTAGGAGGCCAAGGTGGGAGGATCACTTGAGCCCAGGAGTTTAAGACCAGCCAGGGAAATATAGTGAGACTCCGTTTCTATAAAAAATAAAGAAAAAACATTAGCTGAGTGTGGTGGCAGGAACCAGTAGTCCCCGATACTCAGGAGGCTGCGATGGGAGGATTGCTTGAGCTACACAGGTTAAGGCTGCAGTGAGCTATGTGCACACCACTGCGCTCCAGCCTGAGCAGCAGGGCCAGACCACGTCTCAAAAATAAATAAATAAAAATTTCCTTTTAAGAGAGTATCATACTGTTTTCCAGGAGGCATATCATTTTGCATTGCTACCAGCAATGTATAAAAGACCCAGTTTCTCCAAATCCTCATTAGCATTTGGTATTGTCAGTATTTTTTATGTAGTGATGTCTTAATTATAGTTTTTTGTTATTGTTTTTGTTTTGTTTGTTTGTTTTTGTTTGAAGCGGAGTTTTGCTCTTGTCACGCAGGCTGGAATGCAATGGTGTGACTTTGGCTCACTGCCAGCTCTGCCTCCCGGGTTCAAGCCATTCTCCTGCCTTAGCCTCCCCAGTACCTGGTATTACAGGCACCCACCACCATGCCCAGTCAATTTTTTTTTTTTTTAAATTTTGTGTAGAGGCAGGAGTTTCACCACGTTGGCCAGGCTGGTCTCAAACTCCTGACCTCGTGTTCCTCCCACGTTGGCCTCCTAAAGTGCTGGTATTACAGGCATGAGCCATCACACCTGGCCCAAGAGTTCTTTATGTATTTTAGATACACATTTCTTATCAGATATATGGTTTTCCAAATTTTCTCCTAATGTGTGGGTTGCCTTTTCACTTTCTTGGTAGTGTTCTTTGAAGCACAAAAGTTCTTAATTTTAATGCTGTCTAGTTTATCTATTTTTTTCTTTTGTGGCTTTTGCTTTTGGTGTCATATGTAAGAAGCTGTTGCCTTATCCACAATCATGGAGATTTAGACCCTCTTTCTAAGAGTTTTATAGTTTTAACTTTTATATTTAGGTCTGTGATACATGGTGAGTTGATTTTTGTATAGAATATAAGGTAGATGTCCACATTCATTCTTTTATATGTAGGTACCCATTGTCCCAGCAACATTTGTTGAAAAGACTCTTTTCTCCCTGTTTGATTGTCGTGGCACTTTTGTCAACAGTCAATTGACTGTATGCCATATTTTTTATAGTTGCTTTTTCCTATCTCAAATTTCCAGTTCCAGAGAACCGAATTTTCTTTCGGTTCCAATGAACCTTCCAAAGGATTAGCTAAAGCTTGATCTAAAGCTCCAGGGGCAATAGTTTTCAACACTGTGAAGAGTTACTTGTTCTTTACCATAAGTGAGATCCAGACACTTTTTAGAGAGCAACTTTGGATTTGGAAGAGAATAAATACAATCCATTGGCTTTTGTAGTTGAAGGGGAGAAGGGGACTAGGAGGAAAAGGTAGAGAATATATGACAATCCTAAAGGTTAATTTTCCTTCTTTTCAGTTATATATATATATATATATATATATATTTTTTTTTTTTTCTTTTCTTTTTTTTTTTTTTTGAGACGGAGTCTCGCTCTGTCGCCCAGGCTGGAGTGCAGTGGCTGGATCTCAGCTCACTGCAAGCTCCGCCTCCTGGGTTCACGCCATTCTCCTGCCTCAGCCTCCCGAGTAGCTGGGACTACAGGCGCCCGCCACCTCGCCCGGCTAGTTTTTTGTATTTTTTAGTAGAGACGGGGTTTCACCGTGTTAGCCAGGATGGTCTTGATCTCCTGACCTCGTGATCCACCCGTCTCGGCCTCCCAAAGTGCTGGGATTACAGGCTTGAGCCACCGCGCCCAGCCTTCAGTTATATTTTTAATTACTCTTGGGCTTTGTTTGTTGGTTTGGCCTATCTCTGTTCTCCAGAGAGTATACTATAGCCTCACACTAGACAAACACAGGCTCAAATTCTAGATCTTCTAACCTGATTTTTCAATCTTCAGTTTCTTCTTTTGCAAAATCGGGATAATCATAATGTATACCTCAAAGGATTATTATGAATTTTAAATAATAAAAATAAATCACTTGGCATAGTGCCATGATATATTAAAAATATTAGCTATTATTATTTTTCCTATCCAGGACCAAAAGTTATATGTTGTGTGGTCCATTCCTTTAGTTCTTGTTTCATGAAATGAAATAAACTGCTAATCTGATTTTTAAAAAATCCTTACTAATCTCTTAGTAGGTTTCAAATATTTTTCTTTTGTGGGAGTAGGGAAGATTTCAATTCCTTTTAAGCTTTAATTTCCTGAGTGTGTTACAAACTGCATTGAATTACATTTGACATATGGAGGTTCTGAAGCCACGTCAGACTTCTATTAACATATGATAATAGAAATACCAAAAATCCAGCAATCTGTGAGATCCCATGGCCCTTCCACTTCCTCCCCATGGCTGTAGGCATGCCACCCACGTTCTGTGAGCTTCACTTTCACCACTCCTAAAATGGGGGTAAAACATCAGCCTGGACTGTTGTTCAGATTGCTATGACACTCAAAGAACGTAAAAACTGTGCTGAACTTTTAAAATTATATAGCTGGCTAGATCTGTAATGTGGTTTAGCACATCAGTGAAATACTTAGCAAAGTAAACCCTATGACAAAATATCAAAATTAACATTTTAATTTTCTATTAACACTGTATCATCATATTGGTGGCCTCAAGATATAGATTAAAAGAGGACAGTGTGGTCAAAAGCTTCAGCTAATGAAACAGAGCAGGAAGTCAAATATAAAAAGCCTAGTTGTCTATCAAAGTTCTAAGGCATTTTGAAGTTAATGTTCAGTGTTTTTGCATTTTTTTTCTGAAACCTCAGTGTGCTGAATCTCTCAATGCCTCCTTTCTTAGCGCTATGGTCTCTGAGAACAGGAAATACAATAACTCAACTTATAATTTTAAAGGCCTTAATTTTAGAGCCAAAACATGGTCCCACAGACTCTGGTCTCATCATCTAGGAAATCCGATACTCCGTTCTATGGGTATAAATATATGTGTGTGAGTGTGTGAGTGTGTGTGATTTGAAGTTTACTGATTCTTACAGTTTAATACCAGGTTCTTCTGTCAAGTTCAAGTTCAATTAAATTATTTACATGTACTTAAAAACAGGATCCATTTTGGAACTCTATTTCTCTAAAAGTAGCATCAACTCTTCCCTTTTCTAACTGTATGTGTACACCAAAAGATATCTAGAATGATGTCCACCTAATGATAATCACGATTATTTCTGTGTGGTATGATTTTGGGGTAAACTTTGCTGTCATCTATATATTTTCCTATAATGCTTGAGGGTTTTTTAATATAGCTTTTTTATTTTAAAATAGTGATAAACTACAGTAAGTTGGAAAATTAGCACATAGTGCACCATGTGCCTTTCACTTAGCGTCTCCCTATGGTAACAACTTAAGCAAATAAGGTAAAATGGCAAAACCGGAAACCGCCATTGGTACAGTGCAAACTGCAGACTGTATTCAGATTTCACCAGTTTTTCCATGCACTCATTTGTGCTGTTACTCCACCTTAACTCTACGTATTCCTTTGCAGCCCTGCTTGAGGGGTGGGGCTGGGTAAGGAGCATATTGAACTTGACAGGGATAAACACACACCAGCTTTGAAAAGCCACACTGTCTGTCATTGGCCAGAAGTAACCTCATCCTTCCAAAATTATTGGTAGTGATGTGCCTAAGCTCGCCATTTGTTAAGTATTTAGCAGTTTTGTCATTGGTAGTTTGAAATCAGCTATGGTGAAATAATTACCTCGAAGAAATCTGCAGAGTATAAATCAAGTCCCTGCCCTCGCGTCCTAGATCCTGTTTACCAACACAACACGCTTGGTACAACATTTACAGGTTGTCCTGGTTAATCCCCGTTCACCATGTGCCTCTCATCTGGGTCTCTCAGTAAAACATAATTTCCTAGTAGGACATTCCCTTATCATACATGATGCTTTTTTTCCCCTCAGGGTTGCCAAATAGAGCAGCTAAATAATTTAATAAAAAGGCAAGGTTTCTGTTAATGGATTCTAATATCTTATTATATGATCCTTCTGGGTAAATTACCTCCATTTTGCCCAGGGACTTCCTGGAATATAGATACATATTTAACTCCAAGAGGACATTTGAGGATGTGTGTGTGTTTGTGGGGGTAGCGATTGGGTAGAATCCTTTCAGCCCTCTCAGTTCCGACCAAGCAGGCAGCTGTTGATCTCATGCACACTCAGGGGCCTTCACTCCTCCTGGTCCTGTCACTTTCCTTCTAGAAATGCAGCGGCTCACTGAGTCCCTTCTGTTGAGGCAGATCATGGGAACTGGGAAAAGAACCTTGGTTTAAACTTGAAAAGGAAGTAAAAAACCACAGGGATTCTTTGCGGATAACAGCGTGGATTCACAAGCTTCTACATAGTGAAGCGCCATATCCTTTTGTCTTTAATGAAAAATACAGAACAGTGAAAAAGAGGGAACTGAGCTATGTTCCCTCTTAATCCTTAGTACATTAACTGTAACAGAAAAAAGGAAAACAAAAACAAAACAAAACATTCCTATTCTCTATTCTCCGCTTGTCTAAAAGTGTTGCTAACATTTAATAGACATGTGTAGATTAGCTCTTGCATGTGTAGCCTATTCCAGGTGTAGCCTATTCCAGGTGCGTGGAGGAATACTAAAGACATTTATTAAAGACATTTATGTTAAAGACATTTATGTTAAAGGCATTTATGTTTGGAGGCAAAATCACACTGGCAACATAATAATGAAGTGCACATAAGCTTTGGAATCAGATCTCAGTTCAGATTCTGACGTGACCACTTATTGGCTGAATAAACCTGGGCAAGTTATTAAACTTTTATGTGTTACTTTCCTCGTTAGTAAATGCAAATTTGTTAGGAGCATGAATGATAATGATTGGGCTTCTACCCTGTACCAGGCATTTTATGTATATTTTAAATAATGTTTTAATTTAATTCAATCCTTAACATAAGCCAAGATTGTATTATTTTTATTTTATGGATGAGAAAATTGAGCCTCAGAGATGTTCATTAAGTTGATCAAGGTCATATAGCTAATGGGGAACAGAGCTAATGGGGAGCTATTCAAACATAGTGTTCTAAAGTCTATAATTTCAGACCACTCTAGAGGCCATATAGCAAATTTTAAAATGCATGAAAATTTTTTTATACATTGTAGGGGCTCATTGTTATATTTTTATTTATTTAATATATACTGAATTATATGTTATACTGATAATTATATTAAGACATGTTATATAGGATTATATAATAAGCATTAATTATTATTAGTATTATTATTTTTTGAGACTGAATCTCGCTCTATCACCCAGGCTCGAGTGCAGTAGTGCAATCTCGGCTCACTGTAACCTCTGTCTCCCGGGTTCAACTGATTCTCATGCCTCAGCCCCCCAAATAGCTGGGACTACAGGTGTCCACCATCATGCCCAGTTAATTTTTGTATTTTTAGTATAGACAGGGTATAGACAGGTGTTTCACCATGTTAGCCAGGCTGGTCTCGAACTCCTGACCTCAAGTGATCAGCCCGCCTCAGCCTCCCAAAGTGCTGGGATTACAGGTGTGAGCTACCTTGCCCGGCCGGATTATATAATATAAATTAATTAAATGAAATAATTATATTGCTATTTTTAGGGAAAGTTCACTAAACTTGAAGTCAGATGATCTGATCCAGGTCTTGGCTCAACCATTTAGTAGCTCCGCCAATAGGCAAGTCGCTTACACAGTATTCTCTCTCTTTTTTTTTGAGATGGACTTTTCACTCTTTCAACCAGTCTGGAGTGCAATGGAGCGATCTCGGCTCTCTTCAACCTCCGCCTCCCAGGTTCAAGCAATTATCTGGCCTCAGCTTTCCGAGTAGCTGGGATTATAAGGCTGCGCCACCAAGCCCGGCTAATTTTTGTATCTTTAGTACAGACAGGGTTTTACCACATTGGCCAGGCTGATCTCAAATTCCTGACCTTGGGTGACCCAACAGCCTCAGTCTCCCAAAGTGCTGGGATTACAGGCATGAGCCACCGTACCCGTTTTTTTGTTTTTGTTTTCGTTTTGTTGCTCAGGCTGAAGTGCAGTGGTGTGATCTCGGCTCACTGCAACCTCCGCCTCCCGGACTCAAGTAATCTTCCTGCCTCAGCCTCCAGAGTAGCTGGGATTATAGGAGTCTGCCACCATGCCTAGAGACGGGATTTTGCTATGTTGGCCAGGCTGGTCCAGGCTAGTCTCGAACTCCTGAGCTCAAGGGATTGTCTTGCCTCAGCCTCCCAAAGCGCTGGGTTTACAGGCTGAGCCATGGCGCCTGGCCCACTTACACAGTTTTCTCATTCATACTCAGGCATGCCTGCCACATTGCAGTTGTTCAATAAATATTTGGAAAATACACACACACACACACAAAACGAATAAAAAATGAACATTCTTAAGGTCCGTTTCAGGTCTTAAAAAATGACTCTTGTGATATACACACAAGAAAAATGAAACAATTGATGATCAAATGAAAAGTTAATTGTCAGTGATGTTTGAGAGGCGCCCCAAACCACAGCTGGTTTTCTACAGCGACCCCCTGTGGTGTCGGTGAGTACTGCGAGGGCTAACTATTGCAGTGCCTGGTTCTTGGCATTTTTGCCTGAGATTTGTTTGTTCTTCCTCTACGACCTGTTAACCCAATCCTGAACAGAAAGACTTTTTTTCTTTGGCTATTTAAATAAATCACTGCTTATTTACTTAACGTCGCAATGCTCTTGGTGAAGATGTTTTGTTAGCTGTTTTAGAGAGCACCAGGAGTCAGGGGAGAATGATGAAGGCAGGGTGTCTGGGGTAAGAGACATCCTTTAATGCTCTTGTTCTTTCAGGCTTTATACGCTCTTATTATCCTTCTGCCCTTTATCCCTTTATACTAACAGGTGAACTGAACAACATAAGTAATAAAAGTGTGATTTATTGAGCCTTTACTATATAGCACACACTGCAACTTTTTGTGTGAATCCTGCTACATATCTTATTTAATTTTCTCAACAGCCTGATAAGGCAAATGGTATTATTATCCCATTTGGGGGGAGATTTAAAATGCTCAAGTCGCTTCTTCAGTGACACATACCTAGTGGCAGAGATAGAATTAGGACCCAGTTCGTATGTCTCCTATATACATATTGCCTCTTGTCACAGAGTAGAAAGAAAAATAGATCAGAAGGAGTAAAAGCCAGCATCATTGGATCTCTGCTTTATTTCCATTTGTAATTAAAATTAAATTAAGCACCTGGCTTATTTTGAATGGCGCTTTTCCATAGCAGCCTCTAAAAACTGAAGAGGTATAGCACTAAGAAGGAGGGATACTTAGTCAATTATCGAGTGACTTATAAAATGCCATTTATGGTTAGGAATGGCAGACTAATGAAATAAAAGCTTATCTAGCTAATGTTTTGTAAGAACAACAAGAAATTATTGCTCTTTTTTTCATTCTTGGGATTCTTGGGAGGTAACTTTTTTTTTAATTGTCTTTTTTTTTTTCCTCTAAAAATCCCTTTAAGAAACATAAAATGTTCTGGCAAAAATATTTAAAACATTAACAGTATTATTAAAAAAAATCAAGGTCATCCACACAATGGGAAAACTCTAGACACAATAACCTACCTTCGCTTGTCTGTTCTCTGGGGAAAAGTTGTTTCAGAGGTGGGGAATTAGGGAGTGGGTCTGATGAACTGCTTTACTTCTTTTGTCTGGTGTCTGAGCAAGTCTGAAACTATTTGGAGGTCGCTAAGTTTCCCTGAGTCTTTGTGTTTGGAAATGAATTTGCTGCCTGCGGCAAAGACAGCAATCCAGCCTCCCTGAAATAAGGAGAGGCTACAAAACCCGAGATAGTGAACGATCATGCCAGAGGAATGGGCAAAGCAATGCTTATGTTTAGGTTATTACTTTCATATGGATGTGGGGAATCGAAACGCAAAACTAAGGGGCATCAAAATATCACATAAAATCAGCTTTAGTTTCCTTGAGCTCACACTTTTTTCCCTGGACTTTTGGAAAAATGCTACCCTCGTGTGGTCAGACAGTGTAGTACAGAAAAACAGAGAACTTTGACCAGGAAAATAAGATGAAATTGAATAGGGAATGTGGTGATCTATTTGTATATGTTTTCTGAAAAGCTTATGGCATATCAAAAAAACTCATTCAGAAAAGAAAGAAAGAAAAAAAAAAGGAACAGCAGAAAGAAAGGAAAGAATAACAAAGCAAATACAAAACTAAGAATAACAACAAAATTACTTTCCAATAAAATGGCCCAGTTAACCTATTTCCACTTTCATGGGGCCTTCTCTGAGTATTCAAACAAGAAGTGATTCCTCCCTCCGCAATTCAATACATACACGCTAGAATTAGAATAATGTATCAAGACATTGCTGGGTGCTAGGACCTGTGCTAGGTGCTGGGAATGAAAAGCTGAAAAAGGAGTATCTCGTCCCTCAAATAACTTAGATTTCATTGGGCATTAAGTGGAAAGGGACAGAACAAGTAACTTTATTTATTTATTTATTTTTGAGACAAAGTTTCCCTCTTGTTACCCAGGCTGGAGTGCAATGGCACGATCTCGGCTCACCGCAACCTCTGCCTCCCGGGTTCAAATGATTCTCCTGCCTCAGCTTCCCAAGTAGCTGGGATTACAGGCATGCACCACCATGCCCGGCTAATTTTGTATTTTTGGTAGAGATGGGTTTTCTCCATGTTGGTCAGGCCAGTCTCGAACTCCCAACTCAGGTGATCCACCTGCCTCAGCCTCCCAAAGTGTTGGGATTACAGGCATGAGCCACTGTGCTTGGCCTGTAACTAATATACATGGTAAACAGCTTGATAGGTACACATAGAGTGCAAAAACAAAGGATATTCTGTCCAGCTCTTAAAGAAGATGATGGCTAAGTCTTCAAGTAGGAATGAGATTTAATCAGGTAGCTGGGCGTGGTGGCTCATGCCTGTAATCCTAACACTTTGGGAGGCTGAGGAAGGCAGATCACGAAGTCAGGAGTTCGAGACCAGCCTGACCAACATGGTGAAACCCCTGTCTCTACTAAAAATACAAGAATTAGCTAAGCATGGTGGTGGCACATGCCTGTAATCCCAGCTACTCAGGAGGCTGAAGCAGGAGAATAACTTGAACCCAGGGGGTGGAGGTTGCGGTGAGCTGAGATTGTACCACTGTACTCCAGCCTGCGCAACAGAATGAGACTCCATCTCAAAAAAAAAAAAAAAAAAAAAAAAAGATTTATCTAGATTAAAAAATAGGAAAAACATCTCTAGACATAAACAACTGCATATAGCAAAAAATCCACAGCATGAATTTGCCTCAAAGCCTGCATAAATACCAGCTCTTTTGACCTGCCAAGGTCTAAGTGTATGTGTGTGTCTGTTTGTGTTGGAGAAGATGGGACAGTGTAACCTGTGTGTTGCAGGAAGTGAGGGACCCCGAATGGAGGGACCGGCTGAAGCTGTGGCAACAGAACATAAATTGTGACAATTTCATGGACATTTATTGGTTCCCAAAATTAATACTTTTATAATTTCTTACACCTGTCTTTACTGCAATCTCTGAACATAAATTGTGAAGATTTCATGGACATTTATCACTTCCCCAGTCAATACTCTTATAATTTCCTATGCCTGTCTTTACTTTAATCTCTTAATCCCGTCATCTTCATAAGCTGAGGATGTATGCCACCTCAGGACCCTGTGATGATTGCATTAACTGTACAAATTGTTTGTAAAACATGTGTGTTTGAACAGTATGAAATCAGTGCACCCTGAAAAAGGACAGAATAACAGTGATTTTCAGGGAACAAGGAAAGATAAACATAAGGTCTGACTTCCTGCAGAATCGGGCAGAATAGAGCCATATTTTTCTTCTTGCAGAAAGCCTATAGACAGATGTGCATGTAGGAAAAATATCACTGAATTCCTTTCCCAGCAAGGAATAGCCCTGGGGAAGGAATGCATTCCTGGGGGTAGGTCTACAGACAGTCGCTCTGGGAGTGTCTGTCTTACTAGGTTGAGATAAGGACTGAAATATGCCCTGGTCTCCTGCAGTGCCCTCAGGCTTACTAGGATTGGTAAATTCCAGACTGGTAAATTCTAGTCAGACCGGTTGTCTGCTCTTCAACCCTGTTTCCTGTTAAGATGTTTATCAAGACAATGCATGCACAGTGGGACATAGAACCTCATCAGTAATTCTCATTTTGCCTTGCCTTGTGATCATATTGCCCTTTGAAACATGTCATCTTTGTGACTCACTCCCTGTTTGTAAACCCCCTACCCTTCTAAAATCCCAAATAAAAACTTGCTGGTTTTGTGATGAAGTGATGAAGAATAGAGGATAGACTGGAGAATTAAAATCAATAGGACTTTGGAAGAATTAGTTGTAGAGGGTGAGGGAAAGAAAGGAGATGAGAATTAAGTTCACGAATCCACCATATTTCCATCTAACATCTCACAGTGAGTTGAGGAAGGTAGCAGAAGGTGCAGGTCTGAAATGAAAGATTCACTCAGGATACTTAGTAGCTTGTGATATCCTTATGGCTTTCACCATCCTGTGCTGAGTTCTACTTCATTGTTACAGCGTTGTCTGTCTTACTTTACTGTAATGTCACTGAGAGCAAGGATTAAGTCTTCTGTATCTCAATATTCCTTAAAATACATTTTGAAAAATAACTCATTAAGTCATTAAAAATATCGTTCTTGAACAAACATGTATCCAAATGTTATATAGCTTGTTAATTAAAGGAACCAGTAGAATGACTGAGCTGGTTCGAGAAGGAATGGAAGAATGGGGAAAAACCTGCTGAAATGAAAGGAAAGCAGTGTGTTAAAAACAAAAGTAGTTAATGTGCTTATAAGACAAAAACTCAATCTTTATTTGCTTGGTTTTATTTTTCTGTCAACTTGAAAAACGCATCATACCTTACCATTTTTCTATGAATTAGCCTCTACCTTCATAGAATTGTAAAACTTCTGAGCTCTCTTGAATCATCATATTTCCCCAATTGGAATGTTATAAACTATAGAGAAACTATGGAGACATATACTTCTTATTTGCCTTATGTCTAAGTTTTGAATATTTTTTTCCTACACACATTTCTGTGGTGGCTCTAAGAATATTTAATGTACATTTTTATATTGAATTCATATCTTATGACTGTACAAAAAAGATTTGAGGTAATGTAAATTAAAGGCAAAATCAAAGCAAAAGAAAGGCAAATATTGACAATAGGATCGATAAAATAAAAAAGGCTGGGTGCAATGGCTCACACCTGTAATCCTTGCACTTCAGGAGTCTGAGGTAGGAGGATTGCTTGAGCCCAGGAGCTCAAGGCTGCAGTGAGCTATGATTGTATCACTGCACTCCAGCCTGGGCGACAGCTACCAGCACTTTGAGAGGCCGAGGTAGGCAGATCACATGAGGTTGGGAGTTCGACACCAGCTTGACCAACATGCAGAAACCCCATCTCTACTAAAAATACAAAATTAGCCAGGCATGGTGGCACATGCCTGCAATGAGCTGAGGCAGGAGAATCACTTGAACCTGGGAGGTGGAGATTGCGGTGAGCCAAGATCGCGCCATTGCACTCCAGCCTGGGCAACAAGAGCGAAACTCCATCTCAAAAAAAAAAAAATAAATACATAAATAACAATAAAATAACAAAGAAAAGAGTAAAAATAGATTAGATGCCATGATTAAATATAGATATGTTTTTGCATTTGTAGGCAGTCAGAGCAAAATGGGAACACAGTCAATTTTCTCTTGTTACAAGGGAAGAAAAATCTGGCTCCTGAGGTGGTTGTTACTGTTTTTGTTTTTCTTCTTCTAAATTCTAAAAGAAAGTGTCATGTGGGGCTTCATATAAATGACACAGATGTCGTAGCCCTTTTTTTCAATATTTTTATGGTAATTACAGGCACAAATTACCAATGACTATTTGTTATAGAACTTTTTTACCAAAACTTTACTTGATGTTTATAAATATGTGTATGCACAAACATGTTTTGGGTTAAAAACAGTTTTTTTTTTTTTTCTCTAGAGGATTTTCAATGAGGCAACAAGGCTTCACTATTTACTTTTTTATTTCATATGTAGCTACAAAGTTGCTTAAATAAAATGAGCATTCTTTATCAGCCATTTGGCACAAATCTTAACCCATGGGGTAGGTAGGAATTTGACTATATCTCTGCACTTCTGCGACTGCACCTGTAGGTCAGAGGCAGGGCTACATCATGAGCTGGTGGGAGGAGTTCCTTTTTGTGGGTTTTGTATGGGCCTAGTTAATGTTTCCTCATCTCACTAGCACTGTGGAAGGAAGTGCCCGCCGCCCATTTTAGCTTCTCCAGAAAACACTGGGGTAATCTTCTCTGGATCTAGAAGAGGTCAGTTGAGTTGCTGACATAATACACTTGAATTATTTACTAAAACTGGAGTTAATCAAAATAGACCTTTTCTTTTATAAAGTTATACAGGATCCCATAGTAACTGCCTATTTTATGGCATGCTGATATGTAAAGTACCTTTGTCATAGAGACTCAATTGTTGTAAACCATCATCAAATAATGTAAATTGCGATGTCTTGAGAGTTGGGCCTATGTCTTGTTCTTCTCTGTGTTTAGAATTTGATATAGCTCCTGGCATATAGGTGCTTTCTATGAATGAGTGACAGAACATTGTAACAAACTGATGAGTGACTTTTTTTTTCTTTTTTTTTTTTTTTTTTTTTTTTTTTTTTTTTTTTT
>NC_045437.1:143097970-143149829 GCF_002776525.5 Piliocolobus tephrosceles | reverse complement strand
TTTTTTTTTTTTTTTTTTTTTTTTTTTTTTTTTTTTTGAGACGGAGTTTCGTTGTCGCCCAGGCTGGAGTGCAGTGGCCGGATCTCACGGATCTCAGCTCACTGCAAGCTCTGCCTCCCGGGTTTATGCCATTCTCCTGCCTCAGCCTCCGGAGTAGCTGGGACTACAGGCGCCCGCCACCTCGCCCGGCTAGTTTTTTGTATTTTTTAGTAGAGACGGGGTTTCACCGTGTTAGCCAGGATAGTCTTGATCTCTCGACCTCATGATCCACCCGTCTCGGCCTCCCAAAGTGCTGGGATTACAGGCTTGAGCCACCGCGCCCGGCCGACTTTTTTTTTTTTCTAATAAACATGAAGAGGTTACAATTAAAAGAAGAAACCTTCTTAACATGGATCTTATTGAGCCCATTCCAAAATACTAATTTTTCTTTGTTTCTTTGAGCCAGGGCCTTGCTCTGTTGCCCAGGCTGGAGTGCAGTGGCATGATTACAGTTCACTGTAACCTTAAACTACTGGGCTCAAGTGATCCTCCCACCTCAGCCTCTCAAGTACCTGGGAATATCCACACTCACCACCATGCCCAGCTAATTTTTATTTTTTTTAGTAGAGATGAGGGTCTTGCTGTGTTGCCCAGGCTGGTCTCAAACTCCTGGCCTCAAGTGATTCTCCCACCTCAGCCTTCCAAAGCACTGTACTACAAGTGTGAGTTGCAGTATCCTGCTTAATATTACTTTTGATAGTTCTTTATCTTCTCTTTTGTTTGGAGAGTTGGGGGTCTTGCTCTGTTTTCCAGACTAAAGTGCAGTGATGAGATCACTATAGCCTTAAACTCTTGGCCTCAAGTGATCCTCCTTCCTCAGTCTCCCAGTAGCTCTGACTACAACCAGGTGCCACCATGCCAGGTAATGGCATATAAAAAATTTTTGTAAGAAATTTTTTAGAAACGGATTCTTGTCATGTTGCTCAGGCTGATCTTGAACTCCTGGCCTCAAGGACACTCCTGCCTTAGCTGCCCAAAGTGCTGAGATTACAGGTGTTAGCTACTGCACGTGGCCTATTTTTCACAGTTATTCATTGTGACTTACAAAATTGTACCTCTATTGTGTCATATTGGTTCCTTATTTCATTTATGGATACAGGGTTTGTTTCCCACATGAGACTGTAAGCTCTTTGAGGGTAGATCCACACGTGCATAGGACATAGGAATGTGCACATGATCAATGCTTGCGTAACACACACCTGTTAACTTGTTACATCTAGTAGGTCTACAACGCAGAAAAAAAAGGTAGATGGATAGAGTAGGAGAAGTAACATTAAGAATAAGGATGGAAAATAGCAGGCAAGATTCTCTCCAAAAGTATGTTCAGAACAGAGATGCTAATGATGATATTTTTTCCCCCAGGGGTGTAAATTCTGCGTTGGCTTCCTTATCATAGTGCCCATGGCACATACAGTAACAAATGCAGAGTGGGAAGATGAGAAGAAATCTATTTACTGTCCTTACATTACACTGATAGCCCTGATTTGCCTCACCCTGTTTTTCAAAAGTAAATTAGAGGCCAGGCGTGGTTGCCCATGCCTGTAATCCCCAGCACTTTGGGAAGCTGAGGAGTGTGGATTGCTTGAGCCCAGGAATTCGAGACCAGCCTTACCAACATGACCAAACCCCATCTCTACTAAAAAATACAAAAAAATTAGTCAGGTGTGGTGGTGCACGCCTGTAGTCCCAGCTACTGGGGAGGCTGAGGCAGAAGAATCACTTGAACGTGGGAGGCGGAGGTTGCTGTGAGCCAGTGAGCCAAGATCGCGGCGCTGTACTCCAGCCTGTGCAACAGAGCAAGACTGTCTTAGAAAAAAAAAGTGGAATAGGGTTCAGATAAACAAACAGCTACAAACAATGAAAGATAAAGTTTTAAAAAAATGCAGCTTGTTTTATTTTTATATAAACTAAAACACCAGAGTTCATTGATTCCTATATTAAATACATAAATTATAAAATAACCATTCATAAAACTTTACATACAGTAAGTTGATTCCAATCTCTACGGTAATACATACAGTACATGTACATATCCGGTGTACTTCAGAGGATCATTCTGGTGAAACTCAGTCAATTTTTATTTTTCTTTCATCAATAAACAAGCACTGAAGTGATATATGGAGTCATGCTAATGAGATGGACAGAAAGAACCCCAATTGAGGCAGTTGATTGAATGAAAGCTCTGTGAAATTGGACCCTTGGCTACATTAACACAGTAAACACCTGGGGAATTATGTATTCAAACACATTGACTCTATACTTGAGTCCCCAAAGTATTGGATCTTGAAGGTTAAAACATGCATGAACCCTGTTGAGATGGAATTTTTAGCCAATAAAGATACAGGACTTTTGGCTAATATTAATACTGTCGATTGTGCTGAGCTTTCTGTTGCTCTTTCAAAAAAAAAAAAAAAAAATCAACCAACTAACCAAACAAATAAAAAAACCTATTTGCTGGTTTATGGGCCTGGATAATTGAAAAACCAAGTAGTCTCTGCCTTAGTCAACAGTTGGAAACAATAGTAGTAAAGAGAAGGTGGGGTAAAGGAGAGAAGAGGTAGTCAAGGACGGGAAGAGTTCAAACACTAAATGCTCAACAAAAACATGAGTTTCCAGCAGCAGCAGCAGCAGAAAAAACCTTTCTTGAGGTCTTGCATCCTAGAACAGAAGTACACGTTTAGTAAGCGCTCACACCATTGTACTATGTACAGAATATATTTGTGCATATATTTACATCACGTATTTATAAAAATGTTTGGATTTTGATCTGCCTCATTGTGGGAAGTTGCTATGGTTAATAGGGGGTATAGGCACAGTCTGTGAGATGTCAGTCAAATAGAAGTGTTGCTACTAACAGATGCTGGGGATCTGCTTTTGGTTGGAAAATTGCATCATCCATTCTTTAGTAAGTTCATGGGGTCTTGATTGTAAGCAAAATTGGGCTCAAAGTTGTTTAACCTTACTGTTCTCACCCTACAGAACTTTGCATGTAACAAGGATGAAAATATAAGCATGGGTACAAAGACCTTAATGCAGAAAAAACCAAAACAAAAACAGGAACCCTCACCAAATCAACCACGTGTACCTCTGACACATTAGTTTGAATATAGCAAATTATAATCCTATTTTTGCTACATTGCCCTATAAGTATATCTGCAGTAATTTTCCTCCTCTCCCTCTTTTTTTTTTTTTTTTTTTTTTTTTTGAGATGAGGTCTTACCGTGTTGCCCAGGCTGTTATCAAACTCCTGGGCCCAAGCTATCCTCCCACCTTAGCCTTCTGAGGAGCTATCTTTAGGAATTTTGATTACACATTGGACTTGGACTCTCAGCAACAGATTTATTTAGGAAGAACTAAACCACCAAACGGAAGACAGCAAAGGATTGTGAATCTGCCCTGCCCCATTCTGAAATGGAATCATAGAATTTGGCACTTGAAGAGGCCTTACAGGGATTAGCTCCAACCTTCCGTTATGTCTGAATCCTCTTGCCAATATGCCTGAAATTAACTCTCGATATAGTACATTATATAGAAATGACAAGGCAGTAGAACATAATGACAGCTTTCTCACTTAAGATCTAGAAGTCTGCTTAAATAGGGGCTTAGGTCCATATTGGAAGCATAAACTCATGACATAAACAGTCATCTAAGATTTGCTTTGATTACTTATCATTCAAAAGTCATATTGAACTTTTTCAACATAATAGATAAATCTAAATTAGTGAAGTGATAGAATTAAACTGCCAAAAGCTGTCATTAAATTACCGAAACACTGTTATGAAAATTTCACAAAAGGCAACAAGCAATGCAACTCCCAAACTACAGAGCAAATTTCTATGCTGTATGTGTGTGTGTGTGTGTGTGTGTGTTTGTGTATTCTGTGCCACTCTTTGACAGACTGAAATAATGCAATTAAATATTTTAAAAATAAAATGTCTATGCTGTCCATCTATCTTGATGTAATATAACACAGATGATCCAATTATTTAAACATCAACACAAAACCAATGAATATTCTTTTTACAGTTTCTACAAAAACCTAGGCAGGTTAAAAAGACGTGCTTAATTTTAAAACAATGAACTTGTGAATTACATTAGAGCAAACATAAGAATTACACAATGGGTTTACAGGAAAATTGGACAATCAATGGACAAAAAGGAACAAGTTTGCCAGAGATTTGTTTAAAATTTAAAGCAAAGTTGAAATAAAATACTGTAGCAAAAAATATTTGGCAAACTTTATTTCTCCTATTACTAGTGGAGAACACGTTTCCTCTCTACCTAAGTGATAACCCGGGCCTTCTATATCAGCTCTACCTTATTGACTTGGGAAGACACATACGACCTTTATGAGCAGTTATTTGTGGGCCAAAAAAAAAAAAAAAAAAAAAAAAAATTAAAGCAAGATTCCACCCCTAAAACCTAACTGTTGGCAATAATTTAATTTATATGGCATAAGTCAGAAGGGATGTCATTTTTTTCAGCAAATTCTATTTCCTAAAAGTAGGGAGGCATTAAAAAAAAGTTTGACATCCAATTTAGTGATAGATGCTTTTTAAGTATGATAGTCGAAGATAGTCTCTCCATGTTTTTCCCCTTTCATGAAATTTTTCTATCCTGAATAACTATTTAAATTGGGGCTTTTATTTATCTCAAATTATCTTTAGTAGTCAGTTATGTTTATCTTCCAGGGTATGAATATTTTATTAAGAAAAATTAAGTTAATGAACCCTGAAGAATGCTGTTCTGACTGCTGCAAACTCATTAGCCAAATGCATCTAGATAGTACAGATGCAGAAGTGGAGCCACAGGAAATCTCACTGTTATTGATAACTTTATTTATTTTTATTTATTATTATTTATTTTTGCTATTGCTGAACATCCTATCCAAGGGAAGTATTCATTTAAACGTGGTCCATTTCCATGGACCCATGAGTGATTGGAACATACGTTCACAATTTTGCTGATGCTTTTATAATTGTGAAAATGGATAATAGAGAGATGTATCTATTGAAATATTTAGACTTTATTCAAGGATATATTAATTTTGAGGCTCATGAGCAAGACTTGGTAAAACTTACAGTTCAGCCTATAGTCTAGAGAAATTTGCTAATCTCTTGGATCTTAAGCAAAAAGAAAGAAAAAACAAACCTTCTTTTGTGTGACCCTAAACACATCTAAAACTGCTTGGACAATCATCCTAGCTGTTGTTCTCATATGATTTACAGCACATAAGCCGATGAGGCATATAAACCATACCACATTTGCAAATATTTCCACTCATTTAGAAATAGCTTGTTCATGGAAATAAATTTTGACTTACAAATTTCTTGGTGGGTGGGAAAACAAAATTAAGAGAAGGAAGGTGTGTGTTGGAGCAGATGGAATATAGATTTACTCATAGGGGCCCTGGAATAAAGAGAAATGGAAAAGTCTTAGATATGTGAGAGTAATTTATCCTCTTCCATATTTTCTGACTCAAGTTTGCTAGGGTTGGGTCACCAACATTGTAGAGGCACCCTCTTTCACATTTTTTGCCTAATGAGCCTATGGCTCATTAATCTTGAACCTACCTAGTTGAATAAAGAATCCAGCAGGAGGCCAGGCATGGTGGCTCATGTCTGTAATCCTAGCACTTTGGGAGGCTGAGGCAGGCAGATCGCTTGAGGTCAGGAATTCGAGACCAGCCTGACCAGCATAGTGAAACCTCGTCTCTACTAAAAATACAAAAATTAGCCAGGTATGGTGGTGTTCACCTGTAATTCCAGCTACTAAGGAGGTTGAGGCAGGAGAATACTTGAACCTGGGAGGCAGAGCTTGCAGTGAGCCAAGATCGTGCCAATGTACTCCAGCCTGGGCAACAAAGCAAGACTCCATCTCAAAAAACAAAACAACAACAACAACAAAAAAGAATCCAGTAGGATAGTCTGTTTTGTATCTTCCAAGTAGGACATGTCATCTGACTTGCCTCCAGAATAAAAGATTATCAAGCTAATTATGTGATACTGTCAGTTTGCTCCAAGTCTTTGTTTGATGATTGGCTCTCCTGTGATAAAAGTGGAGTTCTGTATGATGGCATGCATATGCAATCAAGAGAGCTGGGAGATGCTTATCATATAAATGACAAACTCTTCTATCTTGTTCAATAGCATGAGATGATCTGTTTGCTATAGATTATTAAAGATCCTGGTTTTGAATCTCTCAATTTTTATTGCTAATAATGTCCCAAGTAGCTTGATAAGCAAGCTTCAGTGCTATAGTGCTTAAATTTAACCAAACCGAAGCACTATTTTATTACATGAGGGAATCTTTTTGTCAACAACACAAGAAAGTCAAATAATACAGCACTTGTAATAATTACAAAGCACATTGTGCTACTTTAAGCACCCCTTGTTCTAAAATTGCAAATAAAACTTTATGAAAAAGCATTTTAACCCCATTTTGCAGATGAGGAAACTGAGGCACAGAGAGGTTAAGTGACTGGGCCAAAGATACCTGGGTCAGCAGTAAATGTAAGAACAAAAAGTGGGACCCCAGCATTCCAGTTTTTATTGTACATTCTTCAGTTATTGTTCTGGCTTTGCAAATGCCAGTGCTAAAACTGAAGGATGATACTGAACCCACATATGGAAAGATTTGTATAGCGTTTCATAGAAAGAGTTTCTGGCTCCCTACACATATTCTCTATGCATGGGAATTCTAGCCCCATAAATAAAACTTGGAAAATTTGAAAAATTGAGGTTGTTCTGTTATCTACAGTAAATGAGGTGTAAAATTAGTTTTTCAGGAACATATATTTGCTCTCAGAGATGAATCCAAGACTCAGTAATACACAACTTAGGAAAAGTACCAGTCTTCTAATTGTTCTCTGGTAGAAAATGACCTTGTCAGTAACATAATGTTATTTCTATATAAAAAAGTAGAGCTATCTTGTTGCTGTCATCTGTCTGGGAAAAAATATTATCACTCTAAACAAGAAGAGGTCAGAATGCTCTAGGCATATAAGGATTCTTTGAAAAATAATAGTTTAGTTTAATATTCACATCTCTGTGGCAAACCCGACTCTTGGTAGAAATTTACTCATTGATTCTGTTGTGTTTTTGCCCAAATCATAGATAGCATATTCATTTGCAGGCAATTTTAAGCAGCCATTTGAAAAACCAGTATTTTGGAAATGAAAGATTCAGAGATGCTCTCTGGCCCATGTTCCCTATAGATGTTGGCGTTCTAAACAGAACTACGTCAGGGAGCATGTGATTTACAGTATCATCTTCTTAGTTTTCAATATGAATGAGATCAGTCCGTTGTTGATGGAGGGATGCAGATGTGAGAGTAGGACAAGGAAGCATCGAATCTGGTTTTATTTCACATGTTACATTCTCCCAGGTCCTTTGACTTGGTTACCAGTTTTGTTATGGTCACTGTGATCCACTTCTCATCTGTTGTCTGTGGAATGAATCCCACAAGCTCCACCTTTTGCAGAAAAACAAAAAACAAGAGTGTTTTTCTTCCCATTCACGATGCGGAGGTCTCTGTTCCTGAGTTTAAAACAATCATAAAGACAGAAAAGCAAATCCCTGTAGTAAGAAACCAGACTTTTCAAATGAAACATTTTATTGTAAATAGCTCTTCATAGGTATTCCTCGTGCTTCACTCCCCACCCACCCTTGTTTTTTTTTGTTTGTTTGTTTTGATCTTTTAAAATGATGTTTATTATCAGGACTAGTGTTTCCATGGGGTGTGGTGTTACATTAAAATGACCCCCCTGCACAGCAGGGGTTGAATGTTTCATTGTAACTTTGGTTCCATGCCCAAGACACATCTTTGCTTGATCTGCTGAAACTAGTTCCGTTGCTGAACTTTTTCTTTACACAATATATGTTTATAGTTCTTCTCTTCTGATTTGACATTTACATGTTTCATTAAATGCAGCATATATTGTAGATTTTCAACAGAGTTGTGTAGGAACTGTCAAGTAAGAAACCTTGAATAATGGCTTTAAAATACACAGTTGTAGTCCTGGCTACAGGGTAGTTCTTAGCTTTTGATCTCCCTCTCACTGGTGTAAACAATTTTGCCATCTTTGAAGGTTTAGAAGCATTTGTCTTTCTGGGATCTTATCCATGTTTTCGGTTACTCTGTAAAACAGAGGAAAAAAATTATTTATATGTCATTTTTATTAATAGCTGAATCATAAAAAACAAACTTTAAAAAAAGACACATTTTTTATTCTTTACCACTGCTTTGATGTGTATGATCTTATGCAAGTTACATCTCTAAGCTCAGTTACTTTAATTTTAAGTGAGAAAATAGAAGTCTGTATTTCAAAGGTTGTTGCAACACAATGCATATAAAACTATTAATGGTTTGTCTCAGAGTGAGTTGCCTGAAATATTATTATCATTACTGCCTTTTCCTCTAAGGCCTTCCAAGGTGATAGCTTAAGAAGTTAAATTGAATCATCATGCCCCAACATATCCATTTAAGATGTTATTTTATTTTTGAAACTTATTTTAGATTCAAAAGGTAAATGTGCAAGTTGGTTACATGGATATATTTCATGATGCAGAAGTCTGGGCTTCTGTTGAACCCATCACACAAAAGTGAACATAGTCCCCAGTAGGTAGTTTTTCAAACCCTGCCACTTCTCTGCCTCCCGCTTTTGGAGTCTCCAGTAGCTACTGTTTCTGCAATATGTTCTTTTAATAGCAGACTGTCTATTCCCTTCAATGACTTAATTCTTTGTCACATTTCCTCCCCAACAAAATTGTAGCCGTTGGCAAGTTGTCTCCACCTAAAGTCCTAACTGAAGAACTCCCTGGGAATTCTTCCACACAGGTTTCTCGGTTGGCCCAGAGATGTCCCTGAAAAGGTGCTACTCGGAGGATGCGCCAGCCAGGACTCCTAGCCCTGTTCCTCTGTAAGTCCATATGTCTGAGTTTTCACTTGTGTAGAAGTCTAGGTCATAATGCTGTCTTCCAATGAAAGTCAGAAATAGCACAGAAGATGTGCTATGAGGATGTGCTTTCATGTGCTACTTAAGGGAATGACCTTTAGGGTCTGAACAACATGGATAGAGAAAATGGGATTTCTATTTTCTTGCTGTATGCCCAAAGATGAATTATTTAACTTCTCTAAGCCTCAATCTCTTTATCTATAAAATAAGGACACTGATTCTGTAGAAGGACTTTACTATTACTCCAGAAATGTTAAATCCAAAGTTAAATGTTAAAACCACAATCCAAAGTGGAGGAAAAGGAGGCACTTAGTACCCCAAGGATACTTCTAGTCTATCAACCAGAGGCAACTTAAGGATCCAAAGAAATTCCTGCCATGAAGGCATATTTACGGAGCCATTTTGCTCCCAAGACAAGGTTAGACTGGGAGGAAAGAGTGACAGAGTCACAGAGGAGAACCTGTGGGAAGGAAGTACAGTGGTCGGGGAGAGATCACACTGAGGGAAGGAGGCGGCACAAAGAGGCATAAAGAGATTGATGGTGGAGTCACAGAGGCTCACTTGCCTTCTATTACTTAGACATAGAGTTTATCATCTTCCCTTGCCTACATATGAGCAGAGAACTGAACAGTAATGACAGGGCAGAGACAGGGGCCACAGCATAGTTGTCTCCTTGTCCCATACTTCATCAAAAAGCTACCTCCTCAGCAAAAAGCTGTGGGTTGTACCACCAACGATGGGAGCCAGTGAGGCAGTGGAAGAGGCTGGGCCTTGGCCAGACTGGGAATAGTGCAGTGGGCATCCTCTGCACAGCCTTCTGAAGAATTCACACACATGTTGCCCAGAATGGCCAGCCTTTGGTCACCTCTCATAGAAAAGATATCAAGTGTTGGACAATAGTAGCCAGAGAAACATCTGCAATCACTGTCAAAGGAGTTGAAAGGGATAATCCTTTTCCCTCTTCTTCCTCCCTGCTCTTCAGAACAGCTGAGCCTTGAAGAGGAAGAGAAGAGGAAGAGATCTCTTAGAGTCAGACCCTGAACTACAGCTCCATGGAGGTATTTGGCTCGTGCCTAAGGTAGGATAAGGGAAGAAATGAGAATAAAACAGAGTCTGAAATTGAACTTTTAAACTGGGTTAAGACTTTTGAGGCTTGAAAGTGACTGAGAAGTTGGGGGACTCACCTATTATTTAATTAAAAGATGAAAGAGGGAAATAAGACAGAGCCTGAGTGAAGAAAGCTATGATTTGAGAAAATAGATCAAGATCATATTTACAGTCTACTGGGATGGAAGCCCCAAATAACTAGTTACAAATATAACATTCTCCTGTTCCGTGGTAAAGAAGAGAGTTGATCTGTATATATATAAAAAATTCTTCAGGGATGTATTTTTGTTTGTGTGTTTTTAAATATAGAATACACAAACACAAAAAGTCTTTTACTTGCAAACTTTCAATGTATAGTGTATCGAAGATTAAATCCTATATATTGTGTCAAAGCATGTATGCATCATTTCCACCTATCACAGCTGAGGTATAGCCCCTCATTTAAGTAAACACATGTTGGTTTTAGAAACCAATGGACTTACAGGCAGTCCAGGCAGTCTCCTAGAATGTTAAGTTTCTATGAATTAAGAAGTACTTGTAAAAGGAACCATTATTTCTATAGTAAAGCCAGATTTATTCAAATTAGCATTCTGAATTATTGCAGTTACCCAGTGGGTAACAGGAGTTCTTTTTAACAGGTTGCTTAACAGTGCTGCACTTTAGTTTCCTCATTTGTGGAAAACAGCAATTGCCGCTATCATTTTGGAGACTTTACTGCAGGCTACAAATTCATTTTTTTTTTTTTTTCTTTCTGATACAGGGTCTTGCTTTGTTGCTTAGGCTGGAGTGCAGTCGTGCAATCTTGTCTCCTTGCAGCATCAACCTCTGGGGCTTAAGCCATCCTTGCACTTCAGCCTCCCAAGTAGCTGCTACTACAGGTATGTGCCCCCATGCCCAGCTAGTTTTTGTATTTTTGTAGAGATAGGGTTTTGCCATGTTTCCCAGGTTGGTCTTAAACTCCTGTGCTCAAGTGATCCACCTGCCTCAGCTTCCCAAAGTGCTGTGATTACAGAGCCACTGTGCCCAGCTAATGCCACAAATTCCAAGTCTTGAGTATGGTGATGTCACTTCTGACTGGTGGTTGTAGCATCTGTAAGGGCACCACCATTTAACTAGTTACACCCTCCAGGAACACAAGGGCCATCTCTGACACCTTCTACTCCTCACCCTTTATATGCAATTTATCATAAAATATTCAATAAATGGTAGCTATTGTTATTACCTCCACAATACAGATGAGGACACTGAGACTGAAGATTATTAAATAATTGGTCCATAAAAATCCTGGTAGGGAAGACATAATAATACTGCATGAAATGTAACTGAAGCTGGAGGATCAGGGAAGACTTCCCTGATTTTCTACTGAGGTGGGAAGGATGAATGGGTATCAACCATTTAATCATGATTTGGGAAATGTGGTCCAGGAAGATGGAAGCACATCTTGAAAGGCATGATTCAAGACAGAATGCTTGGTATGTCTACAAACTTGACCTTCAATGAGCCTTTCTATGTGCCAACTACTAAACTAATTGCTTTACCTGTGTAATATTACTCAATCCTCAGAAAAACAGTGGGTGCTATTACTTGCCAGTTTTTTCATATTAGGAAATTAATGTTTGGAGAGTGCTATATTTTGAATGTTGTGTCCCCTCCAAAATTCATGTTGAAACTTAATCCCCAGTGCAAGAGTATTAACAGATGAGGCTTTTAGGAGGTTATGAGGCCATGAGTGCAGAATGGATGAGGGATTAGTGCCTTATGAAAGAGCTGGAGAGAACTAACTTAGGCTCTTTTGCCCCTCTGTCCCTTCTGTCCTGTGGCACAGCTTTGCCCCCTCCAGGGGATGCAACAACAAGGTGCCATCTTGGAAGTAGAAACCAGGCCATCACCAGACATCAAACCTGCTGGTGCCTTGATCTTCAACTTCCAGCCTCCAGAATGGTGAGAAATACATTACTATTACTTATGAATTACCTAGTCTCAGGTATTTTGCTATAATAGCACAAATGGACTAACACAGAGAGTTATAACAGTCTCTATTATGCAGGATTGTTGTAAGTATTACATAAAATGATAAATATAAATGTACTTTTTGAACTGTCAAGCAAGATATCGTCTCCTCCTTCCTTATTGAAATATCATTAATATTATTTTAAAAGTATTTATTGATTGTTGACTACGTGCTAGATACTGTTGATTATGTGCTAGGTATTTGGTATACAAAGCTGAACAAAATTGTATGGTCGTTATCCTCACAAAGCTTATTTACAATGAGAAAGAGAGATATTAATTTAAAAAATATATATATATATATATATATATATTTCCCCAGTGTATGGAAAATTTGTTCAGAAAGGAAGTTGAGAAAGATGTCCTTGTGGGAATCACAACTGAATTGAGATCCGAAGGATAGGTGAGTAGTAGGTGTTTACTAGTTAAAGCAGAAGGGAAGCATTCTGTGCGCCAAGACAGCTTGGGCAAACCCTGTGGAAGGGAGGAAGGCATGTGGTTCATTAACAGAAACTGGAGCAACAGGAAGCCTGAGAGATTGCCCGTATGGTTAGACCATGCAGGGTTTTGTTGGCCAAGTTAAAAAATTCAAATTTGATCCTTTTTTTTTTTTTTAAACTTGTTATCAGTAGATTGGTTGAAGGAACTTGATCCTAATAGTGATGTTTTCCTAGGAGGGGGTCAAGGTAAGGTTTGCCTTTCTAAAAGCTGACTCTAACTGCTGTGTGGAGAATGAGTTATAAGAATGTCTATAGTGGAAGCACTGAGCCCAGTTAGTGGGCTATTTCAGCCACAGAGGAGGGGATAATATATCTGTTTATGTCCTCTTTCCTTTGTCAATGCATTCTTTAAGGTAGTCTTCAAATGGTATATAAAAAACAAATCGAGTATGAGTTATCTTTGTAAGATATGACAATGCTCTTCATGGCTTTGATCTAACATATCCCAAATCTGCTTTCATATTCATTTTCCAAGCTATTCATTCATCCGTCTGCCTCTCAGTTCATCTGTCAATCTGAAATTTATTCTGCACCTAGGCTAGATAAGGTACTGTTATAGACACTAAAAATACAAAGATGAATAAAACACAACTCCTACCCTATGCTTTATTAGTACAATTTGTGAGACAAATAGGGAAACAATTTACATATGACTGGATAAAGCTAATGGATACATTTACACAAAAAGGAATTACTAACTGGCATACAATGAGTCATCTTATAGGCTTTCCTTATCCATATAAAAACTAAAGAGTAAAATTTTCCTACTAATACTTTATTTGTTTATTTTTTTTGGGGGGGGGGGGAACAGAGTCTTACTCTGTCACCCAGGCTGAAGTGTAGTGGTACAATCTCGGCTCACTGCGGCCTCTGCCTCCCAGGTTCTAAGTGATTCTCCTGCCTTAGCCTCCCAAGTAGCTGAGATCAGAGGCATGGGCCACCACACCTGGCTAATTTTTGTATTTTTTTGGGTAGAGATGGGATTTCATCATGTTGGCTAGGCTGGTCTCGAACTCCTGACCTCAGGTGATCCACCTGCCTCAGACTCCCAAAGTGCTGGGATTACAGGAGTGAGCCCCCACGCCTGGCTGATCCTACTAATACTTTAAATGATGAATATAATAGAGACTGGTCATGTGGCCATTTGTTTTCCCCAGGCTACCTGAGTAAATGTTTGCACATTTTAGCAAATAATGCAGTATTTAATTTTTCTTAAGTTTTTTCATTAGAACAATAACACAGTATTAAGTGCCTTTTAACATTTTTTATGTTACTAGACAGGAAGTAAAAATATTGGGCTGTCAAGTTCAAAAATGTATGGTTAACACTGGAGAAATATCATTAAAAATTATATATATATATCCAAACACATGTAAAATTTGTTCAGTGGGGGACAGTAAAAATGAGCTAGCCCAGTGTATGTGGATAAAGAATCATGATCACCTGTTCTCTGGTCCTCCCAACTTCATAATGAGCAAAACTGGTGCTGTCATGTTCCTCATTAATTCATCCCTGCTCAGAAGAGGAGGATTTTCAGTGGGTCATTGCAACCTGGGTGTGGCAACTAATCTGGTGATAGCTATTTTTGTATTCCTCTCATTTTTTTCTTTCCTTTGTCTCCCTGTGTAATCATGTAATATGAAACAATGAGTAGTTGCTATGGCTTAAATGTGTTTCCCACAAAGCATGTGTTAGAAACTTAATCCCTAATGCAACAGTGTTGGGAGTAGGAGCCTGATGAGAAGCCATGAAGGTGGAGTGAATGTCTGGTAACTCCAGGTCCTTCCTCCTTTGGACTCCGGGACCTGCACCAGCAGCCTCCTGGGGCTCTCAAGCCTTTGGCCTTTGACTGAGAGTTACACCTCTGGCTTCCTTGGTTCCTGGGTCTTCTTTTTTTGTTTGTTTGTTTTTTTCTTTTTTTTTTTTTTTTTTTGTTTTTTGAGACGGAGTCTGGCTCTGTCTCCCAGGCTGGAGTGCAGTGGCTGGATCTCAGCTCATTGCAGGCTCCGCCCCCCGGGTTTACGCCATTCTCCTGCCTCAGCCTCCGGAGTAGCTGGGACTACAGGCGCCCGCCACGTCGCCCCGCTAGTTTTTTGTATTTTTAGTAGAGACGGGGTTTCACTGTGTTAGCCAGGATGGTCTCGATCTCCTGACCTCGTGATCCGCCCGTCTCGGCCTCCCAAAGTGCTGGGATTACAGGCTTGAGCCACCGCGCCCGGCCTTTTTTTTTTTTCTTTATTTTTTGAGATGGAGTCTCATTCTGTCACCCAGTCTGGAATGCAATGGTGCGATCTCAGCTCACTGCAACCTCCACCTCCCAGGTTCAAGTGATTCTCCTGCCTTAGCCTCCCCAGTAGCTGGGACTACAGGTGCCCGCCACCACGACTGGCTAATTTTTTTATTTTTATTTTATTTTATTTTATTTTTTGAGACAGAGTCTCGCTCTGTCACCCGGGCTGGAGTGCAGTGGCCGGATCTCAGCTCACTGCAAGCTCCGCCTCCCGAGTTTACGCCATTCTCCTGCCTCAGCCTCCTGAGTAGCTGGGACTACAGGCGCCCGCCACTTCGCCTGGCTAGTTTTTTGTATGTTTTAGTAGAGACGGGGTTTCACCATGTTAGCCAGGATGGTCTCGATCTCCTGACCTCATGATTCACCTGTCTCGGCCTCCCAAAGTGCTGGGATTACAGGTAATTTTTTTATTTTTAGTAGAGATGGGGTTTCACCATATTGGCCAGGCTGGTCTTGAACTCCTGACCTCGTGATCTGCCAGTCTTGGCCTCCCAAAGTGCTGGGATTATAGGCGTGAGCCACCAGTGGTTCTTGGGTTTCTGATTTGAACAGAGCCATGTTACTTCTCTGGTTCTTCAGTGCACAGATGGCTTACCATGGGACTTCTCCACCACCATAACCAGGTGAGTGAATTCTCCTAATAAAGGCCCTCTCATTTTCATCTGTCTGTCTATCTATCTATCTATCTATCTATCTATCTATCTATCTATCTATCTATCTATCTATGCTATTGGTTACCTCTCTGGAAAAAGCTAATACATTGATATGTTATTGCTTTGGAAAACCAGAATGCATAGCCAGATAATATCTTCTGGAACTACTTGGAGTCCCTTTGTTTAAAGTAAAAGTTCTAATACAATCCATGCAGTTATTTAGTCAGCCAACACTGAGTCCAGAAAGGGTGCCTTCTAGAGAGCGTTCAATGGTTTGTATATCATTACTCACAATAATGACTTAGGCAATTACTAAAAGAAAAGAAGTAGGAGTCACTCCATTTTAAGGAGGACTTTGTAATTTAAGCTGGTCTTGGGTTTATGAACAGAATACAAATCACTAATTTAGTATAGAAAAAAAGTATGGTAATTTGCAGTAAGCTTTCACTACCTACCAATAAACAAGCACTTTTTCCCTTACTTATTCCTATTTCTCTCTTGCCAACTTTGGAGACATGAGTAGCATTAATCAGTTTTCAGTGATGTTTTATTCCCTAATATTATTTAAAGCCAGATTATTCCCTGAGAAGAGGAGATGAAAAAGCAACTACTGGCTTGGGTTTAGGTTGTAAACTACTTGGCAGTACTAGAGGTTATAATTTTGAATTTAGTGTAATTTTGTATACTAGAATACTAGTATAATTTAGTATAGTTTTGAATTCAGTAAATGTGGTAGAGAAATTTTAAATGTAATAATAACTACCAGTTACTGATTAATGATTTTCCAGGCACTGTTATGCCTTTGACATGCATAACATCATTTCATTCTCTCAATATAATATCCTGCTGTAGGTAACATGACTATAACCATTCTGTGGAATAGGAAACCTAATCTTGAGTGGATTAAATAAGCTGCCTATCACTACACAACTAGCAAATGGCAGGACTCAAGCTTAAAAGTATATCTGACTTGTAAGCTGTGCCCTCTAACCTCTCAGCCATTTTACTGCATATGCATTATATTATATCGCCCAGATTCACTGTCACATTCATTTGCTATATTATTAATTATCATTATAGTCATTCACTTAACAGACAATTGCTAAGTGTCATTTATGTGCTACTTTGGAGGAGAAACATCAAATCTTGCACATCCCTCAAGGAGTTACACAAAATGGGAAAAGGTACAGAGATGAGCACACTGTAATTTCAAAAGCCAATAGCTAAGTAGTACAACACAAACGAATGATGCTTCTGATGAGGATACATATGAAAACCAACGTTGCTTGAAACATGGGAGAAAGGCCCTTTTTTATTTGTGAGGCCGTTTGGTGGTTAAAAGTGGATTCTGGGCTGAGGCTGCCTGGGTACAAATTGGTAGCTGTATGGTCTTGGGAAAGTCACACGCTGTAGTTTCTCCAACTACAAATTGGGGAATAAAAGCAATACCTATCCCACAGGGGATTTCATGAGGATTAGATGTACCTATTACTTAGAACAGCTCCCAGGACATAATCAGCTTTGGCCAGCATTGATGTTAATGCTGAAGCCTACACATTTTCTACCTGGTACTCATGAGGTTTGATATTTCTTCTCTACGCCACCATGCGTTACTTGTCTCTTACTGAAATTTATTTTCCCTACTTTTAAAATTTATTTACTGTTTCTTTTTTTTTGGTGGGCGAGGCTGTTTGTTTTCTGATACCCTGGTCATTTTGATCCTTTACTAGAGAATCTCCTTCCACTTCAATTTGGATATTCCCATTCAATTTAAGAGACTCAATCCTCTTCTTTCCATCCTACAAGGCTATCACCTTTCTTGACAGACAAAGGACAGTGGTCAGTCTGAAAAGAAAATATTTTGGAAGAAAGAATATAGCCAGAGAGTGAGTTACGAGTTCATTCATTTTCTGAGCATATCTGCTTAACTCTTGGCTTATATCAGGTTATTCTAAAGCACTTTTACTTGTGTGTTCCATATCCAGGTAACAGATCTCATACCTATGGAGGGAGAATGTACCTCTCTTCTATTTTCCAACTTGCTGTAGAAAATGTTAAATCACCTGAGGTCCAGGAAAGATCTCAGGCTAATATAATTTAATAGGATAATCAGAGTTGACATGAACTGTGATAAATGGATTTAGAATAGCCACTGGCCCTTCCTCTTTTTTAACAATGGTACTGAGATTTGTGGTTTCCCTATTTGGCTGGCCATCAGAATCACATAGCGTGCTTGTTAAATATAGACCAGTCCTTGCTCTCACCTCTCCCGCCTTCTCTCTATCTCATCTCTATCTCCAGTGATCTGGTTCAGCTAGTCTGAGGTGGGGCTTAAAAATCTATATTTTTCAGCACTGGGAATCACTAAGATTATTTATGCATGTATTCATGAGACATGGACTTGATAATAGTAATTATAAAACTCTCCATTTTATTTTCTATATTAACATTGAAGAATAACTTATTTGAAAACAAGATCCAATTTTACTCAGCCTGCTTTCTTGAGTTTTAATGAACTCCCTAGTCTCTACCGGGGACAAGGGGTGAAAAAAAGAGCAGTCATTATTAGCTTGTTAGATTAGCAGAATCAGAATTTTCAAGCTGAATGCAACACTAAAGATAAAGTCATTATTTCTTCACTTTGCAGATACAGATGCAACTTTCTGCATAATGGGAGATTATGATGGGAATACTAACATCCACAAACATTGTGACTTCCCGAAGTAATACAGTTAACTGGAACAAATTCTTGATTCCCAGAAAATTTAGTTTCTTCACTTTTCTAATAATCACCCAAATAGACTGGATCTGTTTCTCAATTTATGGCATTTATGCTAACCAAAGCAAGTGTGTTTGTTTTTTAAAAATATAGCATAGTTAAAAAAACATAGACCAGGCCTGATGGCTTGGTCAACACTCTGAGAGGCTAAGGCAGGATGATTGCTTGAGCTCTGAAGTTCAAGGCTACCCTGCGCAACAAAGTGAGACCTTGTCTCTACTAAAAACAAACAAACAAAAAATTAGCTGAGCATGGTGACACATGCCTGTAGTCCCAGCTACTCAGGAGGCTGAGGTTGGAGGATTGCTTTGAGCCTGGGAGATTGAGGCTACCAGTGAATGATCTGATCGCACCACTGCATTCCAGCCTGGGTGACAGAACAAGACTCTGTCTCAAAAAACAAAACAAAACAAAACAAAAAACTAAAGAAAGGCATAGTAACTATAGGTAACATCCTTTTTATCAAATACCTCTTAGAACCACATTTTGAGAATTAAATGGAATCTTACCTTTAAGAGGCACCTTGACATCAAGGCCATAGAATAAAGGCAAGAGAGAAGAACAAGAATAGAAACAGAAACTGCAGAAGAAAAAGAAGAAGATTATGTAAATCTGAATTTCTGTAGTGCCATTCAGGTAGTACAAAACCTCAGCTTTTCCACATTGCTCAAGTCTAATCACTTCACATATGAACATCAAGCACCTTTTTGTTTAAAAAAATCCACACCTTTTATGTTGCTACTGATAGTATCAGTGTTCAACTAACATTGATTCATACATTTTAGAATCATGAGGTGGTTTTACAAACAATTGGTCTAAGCTCCTAATTTTATATTTAAGAAAAATAAGCGCAGAGCAGTAAATCAATAGTTTAATTTCATACAATTTTATGGCACAGTGAGGGCTAAAGCTTAGCTAGCTTGAATCCTACTTTGTTACATATCACGGTCTCTATCTTTCATGCACGAGAGGGTGTTTCAAAAACACAAAATATGATCAGAACGTACACTTAATCACTCAGTGCTATCTTTTTGGTTAATATGATAGGCTTTAGGATTAAGGCACAGCTGGGAGAATATTAATCTGTAGGCTAAATATATACTTAATTACTCACAGTGGAACATTTCAGAGAGATAAATGGACATTGTTAATAATTACATTGGGTTGACGGGTAAAAACTGGGTCTGTCCTGGGCAAGTGGGGACGTCTGATCATGCTATTGGTATAAGAACTGCTTCTACATCAATGGGCATTTCAGATAATAAATGCGTGATGTTGTTTCAGCTGTTATGCCTCCAAGATAGATGACTTCTTATTTGACTCATGGAAGTTAAATGGAATCTGATTTGTTTCTCTTCGCCAAAAGTTTTCACTTGAGAAACAGATAATTAGGTGGACAAACAGTGCTTGTATAGCACAGGTATACAATTAACTGTATACTAACTATAAAAAGCCATGGGTCAGGTCAATTTTTAAAAAATAATTGATTTTCTTGGTGGTTTTCTTTTACAAAGTAAGTCTTTTACTTGATTATCATACTCCAGGAACACACTGTTAGATACATCTGTGAATAAGGGTTATGTTTGGCATTCTCATATTGTGAATGTTATTTGCATATTTCCTTTAATGCTACTGCTTGTAAGGTTCTTGCTTCACTATGGCTAAATTCTATAAACAAGTTATGAATATGGCTCTAAGAGGCATGTATTGGTGGCTAGTCTATTATTCTGAAAAGATAAAACTGTTGCTTTTTTTTCATTCTTTGAAGGTAAACTTATAGCAGGAGAAGTTCGAGAATGGAGAGTAATGGGCAAATTCCCGTTCCCATTATTCCCATGAGAAGATCAGACATCAGAGCTACCTCTCTGGGCATGAGGAGATGCCCATCACTTAATCTGTAATGACAGTCTTAATCCCTGCAGTGTGGTGGGCAGATCATGCCATCTGGAGTCAGAAACCCTGACCTCTGGTTTTGATTTGCCATAAATTGGCTACATAATTTTGGGCAAGTTGTTTAATTTCTTTGAGCCATTGTTTTATTATCTGTATAAAAGGGGATCATAACACCTGTAGTGTCTGTCTCATAGAGTAATTATGAGAATCAGATGACGTGATGGTAGTGGAAGTGCTCTAGATATGCTGCATACAGATATTATGCTCTAGGTAAGTGCTGCACACAGCTGAAGCAATTTTGCTAGGTTTGTTCTTGCCACCTGATTCATACTAACTCTGTGCATTGAAATAAACAATAAAGAAGGGATATTACATGTACCCTGAGTGGGTGTTCAAGTACCACAAGGAAAGAATGAAGAGTATCTCTAGCATAAAGGATCTTTAGCCTTTTTACTAGACTTAAGGGTGAGGAGAACTGAAGTCCAGTGAGTAGAAGGTGAATCATAAACCTCATTTCTAGTCAAATATCTAATTAGAAGTCAACTGGATTGTTTTTGAAGTGGTTGAATTTGCTACCATATGTGAAATATGCAGTGTTGATAAAAACATTGCATATTGTTGATCCTTATTTTCTTTGAAGTAAGCTTATTACCCCGTTATCATAAAAGTTTAGGAAGTTCAGACCTGTAAAGTGTACTGAGTAAAAGAATTGTGAAAAAGTTTACATTGAATTCCAACAATGAACATGATCTTAATCTCCCTTCTTCCAAAATTTTTGAGGGTTTTATTTAGGGAATGGCTAGGGTGATGACACTGATAGATTTTTTTTTCTCCCCTTTTTGTTTTTTTATTTTTAAACCTCAGCTGGACAGGAACTGAATGGGTATCGTCAAGTTTTGGGGGCAGAATAGCCTTAACTTTGACTTTTTCCTTGAGCCAGCCCTAGGGTAGCTTATGAATTAGCAGAGAGATAGCTAAGCACTGGCCATTCAAAAGTGTGGAAAATGGAAGATATTAAGTGTGGTCTTTGACAAACAGGGAAGCTGAAAGCAAACCCCACCTTCTGTGGGGCTTCCTGCCAATCACTGGGAAATTTATTGTACGTTATTGTTGCCTCATTCAATCCTGCAGAACTAAATAGCCCCTTCTGAAATGTGAGAAATTCAAATTTAAAATTTTCCATAGAACGTATACTTTGGGTCGGAATTTTTAAAATTACACTTTTAGAATTTGACTTATACTTTTTTAGTGTTTCCTTTTTCACATAAGTGATCTCATTTGTTCCTCATGGAACCCAAGGGAGGAGGAAAGGGCAAGTGTTATCATCCCTGTTTTAGAGATATGGCTTAGACAGAGGAAGTCAAGTTATTTACCTAAGGTCAAATGAGTACCTGAAGACCCACCCTATATAGAAATCTGGATGCCTGGTGGTCTGGCTACTTGAGCCTACCAACTCCCTTTAACCTCACATATGCAGATAATTATAGAAGCAATCTGGGATGAACCAAATTCTAACCATTGTTGCAGGAAGGGCAGATAGTTTGCTATTTTCTTCTTGTGTGCCTATGGAAGCTATTATAAAACAGCAATATCGTTTTACATACAGGGATTCAGGTAGCTACTTTCAGTCAATCTGATTGGAATTCCAGCGAAAACCTATTTGGCATCCTTGCTCTTTCCCTCAGCAGAATGTTCCTGGTATCTTGGGCCAGACTTTATTATTATTATTATTATACTTTCAATTCTGGGATACATACACAGAACGTGCAGGTTTGTTACATAGGTATACGTGAGCCATGGTGGTTTGCCGCACCCATCAACCCATCATCTACATTAGGTATTTTTCTTAATGCTGTCCCTCCCCTTGCTCCCCACCCCCCGACAGGCCCTGGTGTGTGATGTTCCCCAACCTGTGCCTGTATGTTCTCATTGTTCAACTCCCACTTAAGAGTGAGAACATGCGGTGTTTGCTTTTCTTTTCCTCTGTTAGTTTGCTGAGAATGATAGTTTCCAACTTCATCCATATCCCTGCAAAGGATATAAACTCATTGTTTTTTATGGCTGCACAGTATTCCATGGTGTGTATGTGCCACATTTTTTTTTTTTTTTTTTTTTTTTTTTGAGACAGAGTCTTGTTCTGTTGCCCAGGCTGGAATGCAGTGGTGCGATCTCGGCTCACTGCAAGTTCTGCCTGCCAGGTTCACGGCATTCTCCTGCCTCAGTCTCTCGAGTAGCTTGGACTACAGGTGCTCGCCACATCGTCCGGCTAATTTTTTGTATTTTTAGTAGAGACGGGGTTCACCATGTTAGCCAGGATGGTCTCAATCTCCTGACCTTGTGATCCACCCAGCTCGGCCTCCCAAGGTGCTGGGATTACAGGCATAGGCCACTGCGCCTGGCCCTGTGCCACATTTTCTTTATCCAGTCTAACATTGATGGGCATTTGGGTTGGTTCCAAGTTTTTGCTCTTGTGAATAGTGCTGCAATAAACATACGTGTGCATGTGTCTTTATAGTAGAAGGATTTATAATCCTTTGGGTTATACATCCAGTAATGGGTTTATAATTTATAATCTTTGGGTTATAAATCCAGTAATGGGATTGCCGTGTCAAATGGTATTTCTAGTTCTAGATCCTGGAGGAATCGCCACACCCTCTTCCACAATGGTTGAACTAATTTACACTCCCACCAATGGTGTAAAATCATTCCTATTTCTCGACATCCTCTCCAGCATCTGTTGTTTCCTGACTTTTTAATGATAGCCATTCTAACTGGTGTAAGATGGTATCTCTTTGTGGTTTTAATTTGCATTTCTCTAATGACCAGTGATGATGAGCTTTTTTCATCTGTTTGTTGGCCGTATTATGTCTTATTTTGAAAAGTGTCTGTTCATATCCTTTGCCCACTTTTTGATGGGGTTGCTTGTTTTTTCTTGTAAATTTGTTTAAGTTCCCTGTAGATTCTGGATAATAGCCCTTTGTAAGATGGATAGATTGCAAAAATTCCCTTCCATTCTGTAGGTTATCCCATTACCTGTTCACCCTGATGATAGTTTCCTTTGCTGTACAAAAGCTCTTTAGCTTAAGTAGATCCCATTTGTCAATTTTGGATTTTGTTGCCATTGCTTTTGGTGTTTTAGTCATGAAGTCTTTGCCCATGCCTATGTCCTGAACGGTATTGCCTAGGTTTTCTTCTAGGGTTTTATGGTTTTGGGTCTTACATTTAAATCTTTAATCCACCTTGAGTTAATTTTTGTATGAGGTGTAAGGAAGGGGTCCAGTTTCAGTTTTCTGAATATGGCTAGCTGATTTTCTGAATACCATTTATTAAATAGGGAATCCTTTCCCCATTGCTTGTTTTCATCAGTTTTGTCAAAGATCTGATGGTTGTAGATGTGTGGTGTTATTTCTGAGGCCTCTGTTCTGTTCCATTGGTCTATATATCTTTCATTGGTATCATTTCATTGGTACCATTTGAAATGGTATCATTTCATTGGTACCAGTATGATGTTGTTTTGGTTACTGTAGCCTTGTAGTAGAGTTTGAAGTCAGGTAGCATGACGCCTCCTGCTTTGTTCTTTTTGCTTAGGATTGTCTTTGCTATGTGGGCTCTTCTTTGGTTCCGTATGAAATTTAAAATAGATTTTTCTAATTCTGTGAAGAAAGTAAATGGTAACTTGATGGGAATAGTGTTGATCTATAAATTACTTTGGGCAGTATGGCCATTTTCATGATATTGATTCTTCCTATCCATGAGCATGGAATGTTTTTCCATTTGTTCGTGTTCTCTCTTATTGCCTTGAGCAGTGAATTTTATTTCTTCTTGAAGTGGTCCTTCCCATGTAAATTGTATTCCTAGGTATTTTATTCTCCTTGTAGCAATTGTTAATGGGAGTTCACTCATGATTTGACTGTCTGCCTATTATTGGTGTATAGGAATGCTTGTGATTTTTGCACACTGATTTTGTATCTTGAGAGTTTGCTGAAGTTGCTTATCAGTTTAAGGAGTTTTTGGGCTGAGACAATGGGGTTTTCTAAATACACAATCATGTCATCTGCAAACAGAGACAATTTGATTTCTTCTCTTCCCATTTGAATACCCTTTATTTTTTTCTTTTGCCTGATAGTCCGGGCCAGAAGTCCAATACTATGTTGAATAGGAGTGGTGACAGATGGCATCCTTGTTTTGTGCTGGTTTTCATAGGGAATGCTTCCAGCATTTGCCCATTCAGTATAATATTGGCTGTGGGTTTGTCATAAATAGCTCTTATTATTTTGAGATATGTTCCATCAATACCTAGTTTATTGAGTGTTTTTAGCATGAAGGGGTGTTGAATTTTATCAAAGGCCTTTTCTGCATCTATTGAGATAATCATGTGTTTTTTGTCATTGGTTCTGTTTATGTGATGGATTATGTTTACTGATTTACGTATGTTGAACCAACCTTGCATCCCAGGGTTGAAGCCAACTTGATTGTGGTGGAAGCCAACCTTGATTAAGGTTTTTAATGTGCTGCTGGATTTGGTTTGCCAGTATTTTATTGAGGATTTTCACAATGATGTTCATCAGGGACACTGGCCTGAATTTTTTTGTTGTTGTTGTTGTGTCTCTGCCAGGTTTTGTATCAGGATGATGCTGGTCTCAGAAAATGAGTTAGGGAGAAGTCCCTCTTTTTCTATTGTTTGGAATAGTTTCAGAATGAATGGTACCAACTCCTCTCTGTACCTCTGGTAGAATTCAGCTGTGAATCTGTCTGGTCCTGGGCTTTTTTTGGTTGGTAGGCAATTAATTACTGCCTTTATTTCAGAACTTGTTATTGGTCTATTCAGGTATTTGACTTCTTCCTGTTTTAGTGTTGGGAGGGTGTATGTGTCCAGGAATTTATCCATTTCTTCTAGATTTTCTATTTATTTGCATAAAGGTGTTTATGGTATTTTCTGATTGCAGTTTGTATTTCTGTGAGATCAGTGGTGATCTCCCCTTTATCATTTTTTATTGGGTCTATTTGATTCTTCTCTCCTTTCTTCTTTATTAGTCTGGCTAGTGGTCTATCTATTTTGTTAATCTTTTCAAAAAAACCAGCTCTTAGATTCACTGATTTTTTGAAGGGTTTTTCGTGTCTCTATCTCCTTCAGTTTTGCTCTGATCTTAGTTATTTCTTGTCTTCTGCTAGCTTTTGAATTTGTTTGCTCTTGATTCTCCAGTTCTTTTAATTGTTATGTTAGAGTGGCAATTTTAGATCTTTCCCGCTTTCTCCTGTGGGGATTTAGTGCTACAAATTTCCCTCTAAACACTGTTTTAGCTGTGTCCCAGAGATTCTGGTATATTGTGTCTTTGTTCTCATTGGTTTCAAATAGCTTATTTATTTCTGCCTTAATTTCGTTGTTTACCCAGTAGTCATTCAGGGGCAGTTTGTTTGGTTTCCATGTAGTTGTATGGTTTTGAGTGAGTTTCTTAACCCTGAGTTCTAATTTGATTGCACTGTGGTCTGAGAGACTGTTTGTTATGAATTTTGTTCTTTTGCATTTGCTGAGGAGTGTTTTATTTTCTATTATATGGTCGATTTTAGAATAAGAGCTATGTGGCGCTGAGCAGAATGTATGTTCTGTTGATTTGGGGTCGAGAGTTCTGTAGATGTCTATTAGGTCTGCTTGGTCCAGAGCTGAGCTCAAGTCCTGAATTTCCTTGTTAATTTTCTGTCTTGTTGATTTGCCTAATATTGACAGTGGGGTGTTAAAGTTTCCCACTATTCATGTGTGTGAATCTAAGTCTCTTTGTAGGTCTCTAAGAACTTGCTTCATGAATCTGGGTGCTCCTGTATTGGATGCATATATATTTAGGATATTTAGGTCTTCTTGTTGCATTGATCTCTTTACCATTATGTAATGCCCTTCTTTGTCTTTTTTGATTTTTGTTGGTTTAAAGTCTGTTTTATCAGAGACTAGAATTGCAACCCCCCATTTTAAAATTTTTGGCTTTCCACTTGCTTGATAAATCTTCCTCCATTCCTTTATTTTGAGTCTATGTGTGTCTTTGCACATGAGATGGGTCTCCCGAATACAGTACACTGATGACTTTTGACTTTTTATCCAATTTGCCAGTCTGTGCCTTTTAATTGGAGCATTTAGCCCCTTTACATTTAAGGCTAATATTGTTATGTGTGAATTTGATCCTGTCATTATGATGCTAGCTGTTTATTTTGCCTGTTAGTTGATGCAGTTTCTTCATAGTGTTGATGGTCTTTACATTTTGGGTTGTTTTTGCAGTGGCTGGTACTGGTTTTTCTTTTCCATATTTAGTGCTTCCTTCAGGAGCTCTTGTAAGGCAGGCCTGGTGGTGACAAAATCCCTTAGCATTTGCTTGTCTGTAAAGGATTATTTCTCCTTCACTTATGAAGCTTATTTTGGCTGGATATGAAATTCTGGGTTGAAAATTATTGTCTTTAAGAAGGTTGAATATTGGCCCCTACTCTCTTCTGGCTTGTAGGGTTTCTGCTGAGAGATCCACTAATTAGTCTGATGGGCTTCCCTTTGTGGGTAACTCACCCTTTCTCTCTGGCTGTGCTTAACATTTTTTCCTTCATTTCAACCTTGCTGAATCTGATGATTATGTGTCTTAGGGCTGCTCTTCTCGAGGAATATCTTTGTGGTGTTCTCTGTATTTCCTGAATTTGAATGTTGGCCTGTCTTGCTAGGATGGGGAAGTTCTCCTGGATAATATCCTGAAGTGTGTTTTCGAACTTAGTTCCATTATCTCCATCACTTTCAGATACACCAATCAAACGTAGGTTTGGTCTTTATGCATAGTCTCATATTTGTTAGAAGCTTTGTTCATTCCTTTTCATTCTTTTTTCTCCAATCTTGTCTTCACACTTTATTTCATTAAGTTGATCTTCAATCTCTGATATCCTTTCTTCTGCTTGATTGATTCAGCTATGGATGCTGCATGCTTCACAAAGTTCTCGTGCTGTATTTTTCAGCTCCATCAGGTCATGTATGTTCTTCTCTAAACTGGTTATTCTAGTTAGCAATCCCTCTAACCTTTTATTATGTTTCTTAGCTTCCTTACATTGGGTTATAACATGCTCCTTTAGCTCAGAGGAGTTTGTTATTACCCACCTTCTGAAGCCTACTTCTGTCAATTTGTCAAACTCATTCTCCATCCAGTTTTGTTCCCTTGCTGGCGAGGAGTTTTGATCCATTGGAGGAGAAGAGGCATTCTGGTTTTTGGAATTTTCATCCTTTTTGTGCTGGTTTTTCCTCATCTGCATGGGGTCTTTGCTGTTGATGACCTTTGGATAGAGTTTTTGCATGGTTGTCCTTTTCATTGATGTTGATGCTATTGCTTTCTGTTTGTTAGTTTTCCTTCTAACAGTCAGGCCTCTCTGCTGCAGGTCTTCTGGAGTTTGCTGGGGGTCCACTCCAGACTCTGTTTGCCTGGTTATCACCAACGGAGGCTGCAGAATAGCAAAGATTGCTGCCTCCTCCTTCCTCTGGAAGCTTCGTCCCAGAAGAGCACAGGTCAGATGCAGCCAGAGCTCTCCTGTATGAGGTGTCTGTCAACTCCTGCTGGGAGGTATCTCCCAGTCAGGAGGCATGGGGGTCAGGGACCCACTTGAGGAGGCAGTCTGTCCCTTCACAGAGCTTGAACACTGTGCTGGGAAATCCACTGCTCTCTTCAGAGCCAGCAGGCAGGAACGTTTAAGTCTGTTGAAGCTGCACCCACAGCCGCCCCTTCCCCTAAGTTCTGTGTCCCAGGGAGACAGGAGTTTTATCCATAAGCCCCTGAATGGGGTGCTGCCTTTCCTTCAGAGATGCCCTGCCCAGAGAGGAGGAATCTAGAGAGGCAGTCTGGCTACAGCAGCTTTGTGGCCCTGTGGTGGGCTCCGCCTAGTCTGAACTTCCCTGGGGCTTTGTTTACACTTGAGGGGAAAAGTGCCTACTCAAGCCTCAGTAATGGTGAATGCTCCTCCCCTCCACCAAGCTCCAGCATCCCAGGTTGACGTCAGACTGCTGAGCTGGCAGCGAGAATTTCAACCCAGTGGATCTTAGCTTGCTGGGCTCCATGGGGGTGGGATACACTGAGCAAGACCACTTGGCTCTCTGGCTTCAGGCCCTTTTCCAGGGGAGTGAATGGTTCTCTCCTGCAGAGAAAAAAACTCCTGCAGCTAGCTCAGTGTCTGCCCAAACGGCCTCCCAGTTTTGTGCTTGAAACCCAGGGCCCTTGTGGTGTAGGCACCTGAGGGAATCTTCTGGTCTGTGGGTTGTGAAGATCATGAGAAAAGCATAGTATCTGGGCCAGAGTGCGCCATCACGGCACAGTCCCTCATAGCTTCCCTTGGCTAGGGGAGGGAGTTCCCTGACCCCTTGCACTTCTTGGGTGAGGCAAGAAGAATCCCACTCTGTTTTGGTTTGCCCTCCGTGGGCTGCACCCACTGTCTAACCAGTCCCAATGAGATGAACCAGGTACCTCAGTTAGAAATGCAGAAATCACCCGCCTTCCGTGTTGGTCTGGCTGGGAGCTGCAGACCGGAGCTGTTCCTATTTGGCCATCTTGCTTGGGAATTCCAGGCTTTGACTTTTTTTGTTGTGCAAGCCTGTGTAGCTCACTGCAGCTTGTTCAGCATCCCAGCCTGAGCTCTGTCTGTTCTCCCACCCCACATGCATTTCCAAGTGCCCTCTGCTAGAGCCACGTTGTTATACCCCTCAAAAACACTGGCTGACTTGGAGGAAGCAGCCACTCTTTGAGATCCCTGGGGAAGTGACAGGACAACATGATTATCATATATCAACCCAAATTTCTGAACTGATTAAGGTGAAACTGCAGCACAAGGAAGAAAGGTCTTTTTATGAATGATAATGGAAAAGGTTAAAAAAAAAGGTGCTATAAGATTTTTTTTTAAAAAAGAGCAAAGTAGGGTAACCAAATTCAGAAGAAACTTTTGGAAAGGAAATGAAGATAAGGAAGGGGAAACTAAGGAAAGAAAACACATAAAAAAATAGGAAAGAAACACAAAAGACAAACATGTGAAGGCTAAGTTACTGATGGCAGACTCTTTCCTGGCATTCTGACTGACTGAAGGTGAAAGCTAGGTTTACTGTAACTACACCTGCCTCTGCAAGACACACAATTAACTGAGAAGCCAGAAAGAAAATACAGTGAGCAAAATCAATATTGCTTTCTGGTTGAACAAATAATAAGATACTTATTGAACTTGACACATACCTTTTCTTCTAAGTCCTTTATTTGTCTTTTCTGGATGTCTGTTTTATCTTCTAAGTCACGAATTCTCTGAAGAAAGAAAAGAAAAGAAAGAAAGCATCAGTAGGTAGTAAGTTGTGCAGAAAAATAATTCACCAAACGAAAACATGAAAATTCCTATACAAACCTGAATATTTGTACAAGCAGCTGGAAACATCACATTTATATTTTTCCCCACCCAAAAATGTGTTGCATGCTTCAGAAATTATCTATGCTTGTGGTAGAAAATCATTGTTGCTTATTATCTTTTCAAAAAATGTTTGCTACCCTTTCTACTGGGCCTATCCCTGTAGACCCCTTCCTAGTGAGGTGTAGATTCCACACCACTGATATTGAGTTTGGCAAAGAGACTTGTTTTGGCCAGTGGAATGCGAGTTGGAATAAGATTTGGGAATATCAAATCCTTGTAGAGGGTGTAGTGTGTCTCAAAACTAGAGAGCAAGAAACAAGCTTTGTTATGAACCATTTGGATTGAGATTTTGATTGTTCGTTACCACATTAAAAATGGCTGAGGCTGACTCATATAGATGTAAACAATCCAATTGTTCTTTCTTAACCTTTTTTTTCTTAACCCTATTTCAGCCTTGTTTCAGGACAGAATTTTCTCACAAAATAGAATTGGTAAATTCTCATAAAACAAAGTAGAGATTACACATCAACAAACATTCCCAGGAGGGAACTGGTAAATTAGGAAAACACCAGAACATAACAAACATAACACAAGTAATCCTACAGACGAAAAGTTCCAAGACTGTCTTTGAACTTACCTCTCAGTTATGTAACAAAATTCCACTAATTTAAACACCAAGTATTTGAAATCAACATTACATAACAATTATTTACAAGTAAAATAAAGTCTTCACATTTATATCTGGCAATCTAAAGGCTTTTTGTGTTCATGAACATGGTTATACAATGCAGGCTTCTTATTTAATACCTCTGCTGGGAATAATTAGAAAATAGAGAAATGGAGTGATTGAAGAAAACACTAGAAGCCAACTGGGATGATAACATAGAAAGAGAGGTTTTTATAATGCAATGGTAGGAGAAAAAAGGGGATGCTAGAACAAGGGGTACTTGAACTTGGAAAGCATATCTCCTTCTCTTTAAAAGAGTGGGTCTCACCTGTTTGTCTCTCCCTGCCCCAGTCAGGGACATCTGGCAGTTCCGCACATTTTTTTAAGGTTAGTTAATATGTTTATTTATTTTAAGTTGTGTAATTCAGTGGTTTTAGCATATTCACAAAGTTGTGCAACCATCACCATTATCTAAATGTCTTGAAATTTTTGTATTATCACAACTGGGAGTATGTGCATCTAGCATCTACCAAGTAGAAGCCAGAAATGCTACTAAACATCCGATAAGGCACAGAACAGCCACCCCTCCCCCTAAAAAATAACAAAGAAATATCTGCTTCAAAATTTCAGCAGTGTTGAGATTGAGAAACTCTTCTTTAAAGTAAGGGGGCTAAGGTTTGTGCAAGAAGAGATGGTGTGTTTTGGTCAGAGTGAGACCATAAATGTTAACCTTGAAATTATGCCATAATGAATGCTGGAGAGAGGGATGGGACTGGAATGTTGATGGTGTGTATATACATATGTGATGTGTGTGCTGGTGTATATTTCCATAGTGCTGTCAGTGCTCCATAGCTACACAGTAAAAGAATAAATTTGCTAATATTTCTACCTTCAGTGTTCAAGTAATTCCTTGGCATGTCTGCTGGATATGAAGGCAAGTCCTATATGGACAAAATCATGAATATGTAAAATTACTGCAGCATCCATTCAGCACCACGTCTACGCTTCTTGGGCACCTCCTTACATGCTCATGACTGTGCTGAATGTAATGGACAATACCAATAAGGCACCAATTAGTTCCAGATTTCAAAGAACTATCAGATCCAGATGGAATAACAAAATTAAATATAAAAGGCAAACAATGGAAAAAACTGAATAACTTTATCACCCATCTCCAGTTCCTAGTGTAGTGTTTAGCATGAAGAAGGTGTCCATACATTTTTTTTGTTAAATAAATGTGTTATGCTACATCATATGATGTACACTTGATTTCTTTTTGCTGAGATGAGATGTGTGGTGGACTGAAAAGAGAAGAGCTAGAACTAGGCCCCATGGCACCTGCATGTGCTTTTAAAAATGCCATTTATTATGATATATCATAATTATTTTTCTTTGTGTTAATCATTTTATATCCTTCTATGGATCCTACATTTTGTGGAGGCAGGGTCCATGGTGAATTCTCTGTCAGCACAGTATTTAGAACCTAGGAAACACATTTAAAGGTTTGACTGAATAAATGCATAGATGATGGAGTCAGATTCCCATAGAGAATATTTGGCAGTATCTGGAAGCTGGTCGAATAATGAAAGACCCTGTACATGCCTGGGGTGACAAAAATGAACAAAATGGACCAGTATCAGAATCATTTTAGGGGAAATGCCAGTTGGATGCGGTGTTATATTAATGCTTACAGGGAAAGAACAGAGAAGACTCCAGTGTTTCTAGCCAGAGTGATTTGAGATATGGTAATTCTACTGACTAAGACAGGCAGACGGGGAGAGAGAAGAGAATTAAGGATAAGAACTCACCAGTTCACTCTTAAATATTCAAGCAGAATTGTGTAATAAATGGTTAGTGATATATTTTAGAAGTTAGAGTGTATTACATAGTTATATGTGAAAAATCCTGGCCCACATCTTCTGGAATAATTCTATGAAACTCAGCCATTAATTAAAAGGGAAGAAGAAGAGTAAGAAATAACTGGGAAAGGCATATTCTAATGAACATTTGTTTAGGAGATGGATGGAAAATGTCAGCGAAACTCTCTGAGGTTCAGAAATGCAGTGTACTACCGACACTACTGGATAACTTAAACAAAATCAACTCTTTCAGGAGTGTAGTATCCTAGCTAAATGGTTAAAGACATACTGAAATGGAATAAAGTTTTTATCATAAATAAATTTAGATAACTATTAGTCCATCTTAAAAGTAAACACTTCTGTGTTTCCATGACATAACTCCCAATTTGTTGAAAGTAATTACATACTATTGCAGCACAAGAAATTTGTGCAGGGGACATTTCTATCCCCTGCTAGAAAAAAAGTGCACGAAGCAATGCAATGATGCCATAGAGTCTATTATTAAAGACTTTGAGTCTTTCCATGGGTCAAAACCCAAACCTTTGTGATGGAATCTGAAGGGGCATTAATAGGAACATATACGTATTTATCATTTCTGGGATGTGTGACTTCAGAATTCTCCACCTACTCTGGTAATCTGTTAGCCTATAAAATCTACAAAGCTCCTGCCTGCATCTGAAGTGTTCTAAGTGTCATGTCCCCCATGAATTGTTTTGATTTGCCTCATAAAGGAACCCCTTCTTGTTTTCCACTTACCATAATCACTGATGACCACACAATTCTTACCGACTATTCATGCCATCTGGATTTTGTACCAGTTGCTTCTTATAGCTTCTGAGGATTTAATACTATAACCTGACACTTTCAGTTGTGGAATCCTTATTGAATCTGTATTTTGACCAGGATCTCAGCCCTCAACTGTCAAGCTATGGCATGAATAGAGTTGCAATCAAAAATTTTGGCTGGAAATTAGTATTGGGTGCCTATTTTTAGCCTTGCTGATGAATCACATAAGTCATGGATGATGGTACAATAGTGTTCAGACACACTGGCCTTCGAGTTCAGCAGACCTAGGCTGTCATCCTGACTGTTGCTTACCATCTGTGTCATCTTGGGCAAATCACTTAAACATTCTTATCTTCAGTATTGTTATCTCCAAAATTGAGATAATAAAAATACTTACCTCATAGGGCTATTATGAAGATTAAAGGAAATGATGTAAGTAGATTCCTTAGTTTACTTACTGACATAAAGCAAATGTCAGTAAGTAAACAGCAGCTGCCGGGCTTTGTTGTTGGTGATGCTTGTAATGTGAACGATCCTTGTTTTCTTTTACACTATTCGGATTGTTATCAGCCTTGGTTATGGACTGGAGTGAGCAATAAATGGAAAGCACTATTTTTGCCCTGGAGAGTGTCCTACTTCCCTGCATAACGCAGATAATCAGACTCCATGAAATTCAAAGGGTATTTCATGAAAATGTAGTTCTAAAAATAGTAGCAGTATGCAGGCCTTCTGAAACACCAATTTTCTCAAGATTGAATTATTATAAAACTGTCATTTTTATATGTGCATGAAGGTAGAAAACAATGGTTATTTATTTTACTCTCTGAAAATAACTTGTATCTCCTGGGCTTCTCCATACCCATACTCAATACCGTGTACTTAGTACTAAGTCCCATTTGCTAGTACTAACCCTACGCAGAGGCAGTGACTCAGTCCTCACCTGATGGGCTTGCTGTAAGAGCTCCATTCTCTCCTGAAGAATCTGACAGTCATACTCTCTGCTCTTCCTCAGCATTTGCCGCCGTAACTTTTCTACTGCCGTCCTCAGCTCCTCTTGCTGTTTTTCACTTAATAATTCACCAAACTTGATAACAGTTTCTTGCTGTAGAGCATTGTACAAAGTAGCTTCTAGTTCCTGGATTCTCTGGCAAATAGAATTAGAAAAGTCTAACTTCGGAACTTGGCATTGATATGCGGTGTGGGAGTGTACGCTATGTATGTATATGTGTATGGCTGTCAACTTTAGTCTTAAAGGATCTTAGCAAGAAAATAATTTCAAAGCTTCTCTAGCCTAATTACACTTCTGAAAATCCCCTTTTATGAGATTCCGTAAGGGTCATCTAGCCAATCCATGAACTTCTTTAGTGAGGGAACATTTGTTCTTTCTTGGAACCCTACCCATTTTATATACTTTTCCTTTTTAGAGAGCCCTCACTTTGTTATAATAACTGTACTTCCTATCCTAAAGAGTAGCTGAGAATAAGTGTGTTCTCACTTCTACTTGACAGCTTTGGCCAGGTGCGGTGACTCACACCTGTAATCCCAGGACTTTGGGAGCCCGAGGCAGGTGGATCATCTGAGGTCAGGATTTTGAGAACAGCCTGGCCAACATGGTGAAACCCCATTTCTACTAAAAATATAAAAAATTAGCTGGGCATGGTGGTGCGCGCCTGTAATCCCAGCTACTCAGGGGACTGAGACAGCAGAATCGCTTGAATCTGGGAGGTGGAAGTTGCAGGGAGCCAAGATGGGACATTGCAGTCTGGCCTGTGCAACAAGAGCGAAACTCCGTCTCAAAACAACAAACAAACAAACAAACAAAACCCCAAAAAACAAGACAGCTCTTCATATATTTAAGGACACCTACCATTGTAGCCATACTTCTAGAAATAAATAGTCTAAGTTAGGACAAAATACTTAAAATTGGAGATATATTTTGTGCACAAAATACCGCTCCCATTCTATTAATACATGACAAACCGCTGGTACTTGAAGATGGCTTTATGGTCTCCAAATCTTTTTCTTGAAATAATATTAAGAAATAAAATCCAAAAATGACCTAAAGTTTTGGAATTGGTCTGCTTATAAGTTCTCTGAGATTTATAATGGCTGCTCTTATTATAATATTTCTCTGAGTCTTTCTTTTGTAGATGAAGGATCCACTGCCTCTTATATCTGTTTCTTTTTCTTTCTTTTTTCATATGCTTCAAATAACAGTTGCTAAAATCTACACTCTTATCCGTACTAAGTCTGACAGAAGTGACCAGACATGCTTTGGTGAGAAATATTTTCCAAGCTCTTGTCCTGGGCTAAGCAGATCTTATCTTATTAAGGATAAATATGGTTTTCTGAATGAGTACTCAGTAGTCTCAGGAGCCACATAAACACACAACTTAATTTCGTACAGGTGGAAGAGGCAAGGGTGAAAGGTAGAAGTGAAGCAAAATGAAGCAAAAATCACTTCCTTCTCTGTCTCTAATTAGCAATGAATGTCCATTCTCTTCTTTCCCCATCAAACAAGCTCAGAATCTCTTACTCATTTTGGAATGCAAAGACAAGTTCGTCTTTGTTACAAGCAGGGACTAAGTACTTCACTCCTTCCCCAAAAGTGACTCAAGCTGCTTCCAGGAAAGCATTATAAAAACCTCTGCTAGGAATTCTTTGAAATGTTCTTTAATTTGCTCTTTTTCTTTTGATTCATAACCATGAATTAATGTACAGTAGAGCATAAGGAGAGAAGAAATGTGAGCTATAGTTCAGTATGAAGAATTGTGTAATAGGAATTGTAGAGGAAAATGGATCACATGTGGCCCTTAATCAGCATAATCTTCTGTGGGAGACAAATGGCACAGCCCATTTACCATGGAAGCCTCAGCTGCTGTGGCTGGATTATGGTAGGCCACAGGATCTGGAGTCAGATCTACACACTACCCACTTATCAACTTGGGCAAAGTTCTTAAATTCTCTAAATCTTACTATCCTCATACATGAGATATGAATAATAATCATAATAATCGTACCTATATCTCACAGGTTGTTTTAAGAGATAAATGAATTAAAAATATGCATAACAAACATTAAACACATTATTCCACTACTAGATCCGCCTCCCAAATGATTGAATTTGATTTAATAAAATTTCTCTTTAATCTACACTGCCATTCAATCTGTTCTTCATCCAAATATCATCCACAACATATATTCAATTTTTTTTTTTTTTTTTTTTTTTGAGACGGAGTCTCACTCTGTCGCCCAGGCTGGAGTGTAGTGGCGGGATCTCAGCTCACTGCAAGCTCCGCCTCCCGGGTTTACGCCATTCTCCTGCCTCAGCCTCCCAAGTAAGCTGGGACTGCAGGCGCCCGCCACCTCGCCCGGCTAGTTTTTTTTTGTATTTTTTAGTAGAGACGAGGTTTCACCATGTTAGCCAGGATGGTCTCGATCTCCTGACCTCGTGATCCGCCCGTCTCGGCCTCCCAAAGTGCTGGGATTACAGGCTTGAGCCACCGCACCCGCCCTGTTTTTGTTTTGTTTTAAGACAGGATCTTGCTCTGTTGCCCAGGCTGGAGTACAGTGGCACGATCACAGCTCACTACAGCCTTGGCCTCCCAGGCTCAATGAATCCTCCCTCCTCAGCCTCCTGAGTGGCTAGCACTACAAGGTGCATGTCACCAAGCCTGGCTAATTTTTGTATTTTGTATTTTTATTTTTGTTTTTGAGATATAGGATTTCACCATGTTGCTCACATTGGTCTTGAATTCCAGGACTCAAGGGATCTGCCCACGTTGGTTTCCCAAAAGTGCTGGGATTACATGCATGAGGCACCATGCCTGGCCTTTTAATTGTTAATAATGAAGTGCAATGAAATATTTATTAGATATTATGAGAATATCTTATAAGAATCTTATAAGAATAAGTAAAGAGCTAGGAATGTATTTGTTCTAAAATTAGAACTGAAAACCAGTCAATGAATAAACTGCATGTCGTGATCTATTCAAGCACATAGCATGGAAAACTAAATAGGATACTTCATTTCACAGTACTTAACTGTAAATACTCTGGGTGTCTCTATCGCTTGTTGTACCTACCATATATGCTTGGTCAAGAGCTTGTTTTCTGTAGTCTAGTTCTTCCTCCAGATAGCCTTTTATTTTGCAGAACTGTTCCTATAACAAAGGGCCATATTGATAGAGTCAGCTTAGTTAACTCGAAAGTGACATACAGATTGTATTGATTAATGTTTCCTCTAATTCTACCATAAGACAAATCACTAGTATTTGTAGAGTCATAAATTTTGTCTGTTAGGGAAATGGTTCAATTCTCACAGTCTCACACAAGGAATGTGAAAATCAATGGAAAGTAGCATAAAAGATATAATGAAAAATCCACATAGAATTCTCTAAAAGATTTTTAATCTGAGAGCATGTGATTAAGTATAGATTTTGACTAGGGTTTAATAATAAGCCTATCTATGTAAATGTATTATGATAATATATTTTTGTAAGAATGTGATAAGGTGGAACATAGCCAGGTTGCATAATCAACAAGTTTAACTTATTCAAATTCATCTGTGTACAACTAGCAAACACAAGGACAAAAATAGCAATTTAAAAAGTGGTAGTGATTCCACCCACACTGCCGCTTAATGAGTGGGTGTCTGCCTTTGCCATAAAGCCAGTGTGAGCTGGGAAAAGTAAATCTGATGTTCCCTCTCTTGTTCTTAGTTTCTGTGTGCTTCTCACATTACGAGCATCTTGCCATTGGCACTTAAAACTATATCCCTGTGTACAACATAGTCCCAAGCACAAGTCAATTGTTTCTTTGGGTGCTTAACTGAAGGAACAAAGACCTCTTCACACTCTGAAGAAAAATTCAATAGTGTTGACTTTTGAGAGCTCATATATGGAGCAATTTTGCTGTTGACTCTGCTGGTGACTGCTGAATTCCAGCACCTAGAACACTGCCTGATACAGGCTAATCGCTTAATTAATATTTGTGCTTTTAAAGTGCTGTCAAGAGTAATTTTGAAGACAAATTGTTCATTTGGAAAGCTTTCTTGACCAAATATAAAATAAAATAATATAATATAATAACAAGCTGTTCTTTTTATATGCTTTGACATTGGAGCCTAACCTCTTAGTAAAATGTGAGCACTGTATAAAATATAAGCAAACAATTTATAAGCTATAATGTGCTACACAAATGCAAGTTGTTTTTATAGGATTCCCTGTCCAATAGGAATCCACTACATGTTTTCTAGTTATAATGATAACATTAATAATAATCTTGTTATAAATTTCTTTTCTTTTTTTTTTTTTTGAGACAGAGTTTCGCTCTTGTTGCCCAGGCTGGAGTGCAATGGCACGATCTCAGCTCACTGCAACTTCTGCCTTCTGGGTTCAAGTAATTATCCTGCCTCAGCCTCCCAAGTAGCTGGGATTACAGGCCTGCGCCACCATGCCTGGCTAATTTTGTAGTTTTAGTAGAGATGGGGTTTCTCCATGTTGGTCAGGCTGGTCTCTAACTCCTGACCTCAGGTGATCTGCCCGCTTCAGCTTCCCAAAGTGCTGGGATTACAGGCATGAACCACCACACCCAGCCCAATCTTGTTATAAATTTCTACGCATTGCTGTAAGTTAATAATAACCAATTTTTAGACTTGGCAAGTAAAAAGAAACTTTTAAAATTGTGGTAAAATGCACATAACATTTACAACCTTACTTATTTTTAACTCATTTTTAAGTGTACAGTTCAGTAGTACAAAGTATATTCACATTCTTATGCAACCAGTATACAGAATTTTTCATGTTGCAAAACTGAACTATACCCATTATACAACAGCTCTATGTTTCCCCTTCTCACTGCCTGGTAACTAGTCTACTATCTAAGTTTGATTAATCTAGCACCTCACATGAGTGGATTCATATAGTATTTATAATTCTGTGAATAGCTTATTTCACCTAACATAGTGTCCTGAAAGTACATCCATATTGTAACTTGTATGAGAACTTCCTTCCTTTTGAAAGCTAAATAATATACCTTAATATGTATATACCACCTTTTGTTTATTTGTTCATCCATTGATGGACATTTGGGTTACTTCTACCTTTTGGCTATTGTGAATAAAGCTGTTATGAACATGGGTGTGTAAGTATCTCTTCCAGACTCTGGTTTCAATTCTTTTGGATACACACCCAGAAGTGGTATTGCTGAATCATATAGTAATTCAATTTTGATTTTTTTTTGAGCAACCACCATACTTTTTTTCACAGTGGCTGTACCAGTTTTACATTCCCATCAATAGCGAAGAAGGGTTTCAATTTCCCCTTATCTTTGCCAACACTCGTTTTATGTTTTTGATTGTGGGAACACAGGGTCTTCTTGCTCTGTTGCCCAGGCTGGAATGCAGTGGTACAAAAATAGCTCACTGGAGCCCATCTCCTGGGCTCAAATGATCCTCTTGTCTTAGCTCCCTGAGTAGCTGGGACCACAGGCACGTACCACTATGCTGCTAATTATTTTTTGTAGAGATGGGCTCTCACTATCTTGCCCAGGCTGGTCTCGAACTCTTGTGCTCAAGCACTCTTCCTGCCTTAACTTCCCAAATTGCTGGGACAGGTGTGAGCCACTGTACTAGGTCTTTTTTTCTACTTTTTTTTTTTGATAAGAGCTATTATAATGGATGTAAGGTGGCTTAGGGATTTTTAAAATCAGAGTTACACCCTCCATTTCTGTAATTTTTACTTGTTAATTAAATACAGTGGAAAAATTATTTAGCCTAACAAAGGAAACATAAGAAAACTCAATTTTCTTCAGCATTAGTTTTGGATATTTTCCAAAACCTAACTTTTTTGGGGGGAGAATATAGCGTGAAATTGTTTGGTACTTCTGGTAATTTTTTTTCCATCTTCTGTACATAAAATAATAATGAAAAGATGACAAACTTTCATCAGTGCCAAATAAAACTGGTAGAGGCAACTTTAATTTTCCATTTGCCTTGTAGATTTTTCTTAATTTTTACAATATCTTATCTTTGTACTTACCATGTCACTTTCCAATTCCATCATTTTCTGGTGTAGGGCAGCCTCTGCTCCTTCAATCTGCTGGATCCACTAAGGGGTTAACAAGACAAAAGTGTTTGACATGGCTGCTTGATATGGTGTATATCTGTGTGCCCCCATGGGGTGCTCAGTCTCCTCCCCTTATATTTCAGGAAGCAGACTGAGAACTGAAGCAAAAACAACACATTTTTTGTTTTGTTTTGTTTTTGAGACGGAGTCTTGCTCCATTGCCCAGGCTGGAGTGCAGTAGCGTGATCTCAGCTCCTGCAACCTCTGCCTCCCGGTTTCAAGCAATTCTCTGCCTCAGCCTCCTGAGTAGCTGGGATTACAGGTGCCTGCTACCACACCCAGCTATACGGGGTTTCACCATCTTGGCCAGGCTGGTCTTGAACTCCTGACCTGGTGATCCACCTGTCTCGGCCTCCCAAAGTGATGTGATTACACGCGCAAGCCACCGCGCCTAGCCCACATTTTTATCTCATAGTTCAGAAACTATGAGATAAATACTATGGTCTTCCTTGTATTCATTCATTCACCCATTCAACAAATGCATTTATGGATGACTAGCAAGTGTCAGGTGATGTACCAGGTCCTAGGGCTGCAGTAGTGAACCAGACCAACAAGACTCCTACCCTTACTGGAGAACACCATGGGAGGCTTTCTTGTAAGTGATAATTGCACTGGGCTCCAAAGAATGGGTGAGAGATGACTGGGAAAAAGTGAAGAGGAAGTTCCAAGTGGAAGAGACATCATGTCCAATAGCTCTATTGTTGGAGGAAGCAGGATGAGACAAAGAATGCCAGGTACACTGGAGAATTGGGACAACGGTAATTTTTCAGTATATAAAACTGATTACAGCAAAGTGGGGAAGAATTATTTTTGTGAAGTGGAGGTGTTTTAAATCACATAAAAACTTATCTTTCCCAGTACTCAGAATATATGATATTTATGTTAGCATTGATAAATACTCTGAATGCAGACTTTGAATAATATGTGACCCTACCATATACAGGTTTTTATAGAACAAATTATTATAATGAATCTCTAGCAAATTAAATGTCAGCTTATATTTTAGGGAAGCAGTTGGGCATAATAATTAAGTGAGTTCTGAAGACAGACTACCTTGACCGTAATTTCAATTCCAGCTTTTTATGGGTGGGTGGCATGGAAAGGTTACCTGATTTCTCTAAGTTTCAAGTTTCTTGTCTGTCAAATGGGATTAATAATAAGTAAAGATTAAGGAGGTAAATAACATGAGGCAGTATCCATTGGGTATTGCATGTACCAGTGGTATCTCACTACAAGAGACTTCTTTTTGTTTTATTTTTCTTTCTCTCTTTTCTTTCTTTGTTTCTTTCTTTCTTTCTTTTTTTTTTTTTTTTTTTTTTTTTGAGACAGAGTCTCGCTCTGCCACCCAGGCTGGAGTGCAATGGCAAAATCTCAGCTCACTGCAACCTCCATCTCCAGGTTCAAGCGATTCTCCAGCCTCAGCCTCCCGAGTAGCTGGGATTATAGGTGCACACCGCCATACCTGGCTAATTTTTTGTATTTTTAGTAGAGATGGGGTTTCACCATGTTCCTCAGGCTGGTCTCGAACTCCTGAGCTCAGGTAATCCATCCACCTCGACATCCCAAAGTGCTAGGATTACAGGCGTGAGCCACCGCGCCCGGCCCCAGATAGTTCTTTCTAGGTTACCTGTGACAAATTTTGCAGCATAGCAAGCATTTCTACACACTACAGCCTTGATACTTACAAGGGGATACCATGTTTAACTACTCCTTGGCTGTGGGGAACACGGTGAAACGAAAGAGGCATGCCTAGGCTGGAGAGATGCTAATCTCTCAGTTCTTTGTACACACACGTGGCTTCTCCTTGAAACAAATTTCAGTCAGTCATGGGTTTTGTGTAAATAGACTCATAATGCAATTGTACCCATCCAAAACCTAAAATCTTTCATCTTGCTTGCTGTCCATTTGTTATTAAGAAACATATTTTTACAAATCATGTTTTTAAGAGTACTGTGAACTAAAGTCATTATATCATGAGCGTTAAGATATAGATTTGTGTGTTGGTTGCTGTTCCTTCCTACTTGTGTAATCAGGACAAGTTATTAAATATTCCAAGCCTGAGTTTCCTCATGTATAAAATAAAAACAATGGGACCCCAATGTATATATTATTTGGGTGGTGGATACACTAACAGCCAAGACTTCACCACTACACAGTGTATCCATGTAATAAAAGTACACTTGTACTCCTTAAATTTATACAAATTAAAAAATAATGGCAGCTATAGAATGGTTGTAAGGAACAGTGGGATAATGTACTTACCGCATTGAATGCAGTATCCAGCCTCTACTGTGTTCTCACTCAAGGTCACTGCCAATATTTTTAATACAAAGTGACAATTGGGTTTGTTTGTTGGAATTTTGTCTAGGCTCAAACTCTGGCTAAAGATCATACTCCCATATAATAGTGTGCTATTCAAATTGGTAGTCTCAAAAATTCATTGTGGATATTTAGAATTACTTGGATGTAGAAACTTTTATCTGTGAATCCCGCAGACAAGAGGTAAGTTTAATCTGTGCATTGAGAAAGTCTGCACAAAAGGCAGCTGAACAGACCGCGAGCACTTTAGGGCAGGCTTGTAAGTCTTGTTCATCTGGTTCCCAGCTTTCTACCACAATGCTAAGCACAGAGTCATCACCCTGTATTTGTTCAGCTGGTCCCTATACCTGTGTTGCCAAAAAGGTAAGCAGAGGCATGGGCTAATTTGCCTCAGCTCCGACAGCCCAGCTCACATGGGGTCTGCAAAGCCTATTTCCTGCAGGAGGAGTTAGGTGCAAGAGGTAAGACTATGGGCTTTGGAACCAGACTGCTTGGGTATGAATCCTGACTGCATCAACTTCAAGCTGTGTGACCTTAGGCAGTTATCTACCTTTTTTTTTTTTTGTGCTTCAGATTCCTTGTGTGAAATAAAGGTCACAATAGTACCTAGTCTTCAGCAGTTAGAAAGTGCCTGTCTCAAAAGGAGCACTGCGCAAGTCTTGATTCTGATAAGTACAGTTGTTGGTTCTGATGGTATAGTTGTACTGCACCCACACAGCCAGGGAGCAGAAGATATTTCTCCCATCAGTCTCAGTAAATGTGAGACACACAAGGCTGTATTTCCTTTCTTTCACCTCCTCAGTCCTCATCTTCCATAGAATCAGCCTATGTGTTGTTTGTAGCCTAAACCAAGGCGATTTTTTTCTTGCAATAAAGAATTGCAGCCCTTCATGATTCCAGATGAATGAGGCTCTCTGGCTATCATTGCCAGATGATAGCAGCACTGGAGGCACAGACTGTGTTTTTTTCATCTTTGTGTTGTCACTGAAATGGTGCCTTGTGAGCATTCACAAATTCACACCTTTGCTCCTTCAGTTAACATTTATTCATCACTTAGTACATGTGCTGGACTGGTGTGAAAAGCTAGGGCAAAAAACAGGGGGTGGGGAATGGAGAGACACAACTATTTGTCCTCATAGGCCTTAGAGTCTAGTGCTAGTTAGATGGGGTGATATGACAAATGCAAATGGACAGTGCAATGTAATTGTCAAAAGTCTTGGGAGCAGTAGCACAGGCTACTGTGGGATCATAGAGCAGGAACACCTAAGGGGGCTTGAGTGAACAGGCAGGCTTCCTCATGTATGGGGAGGTCTGATGATCAAGATTTAGCCAGGCAGAGGTAGAAAGACAAGATGGGAGTATCTTCCATGTAAAAAGATCAGTGTAAAGGACCAAGAGTGGAGAATGGAGGCAGAAAGAGAGAGAGAGAATGGAGGGAGAGAAGGGAGAGGAAACACTAGAGAAATAGATAAGACTCAAATTCCAGAGGGTCTGTATGCCAAATTCTAAATTTGGACCGTCTGTTAGAGATAATGCGTCATTTGCTGGGGAGGGATCAGAGAAAGTGATCAGATCTGTAATTAAACTGTGAAGGAAGTAAGTGTTTTTAAAAGAAAAAAATCCCAGTTTTCATGTTATTTCACATGTAAATACTTCAATATGTATCTAACAGATAAGGCCTTTCTATTAAAAAAAAAAAACCCACAAGGTTATCGGTACACTTTACAAAATTAACAGTAATTACTTTTGTCATCTGATACCCAGTCCACATTAAATTTCTCCAGTTGTCAACAATATGTCCTTTTTAAAAAACACCTGGTTAAGTGTCTTTTTATTTCATAGCTTCTTTGTTCTCCCTGTTTTTTCTTTATTTCACTCTTTTGTTTGAGTAACTTAACTGTCATTTGACCTGTAGAATTCCCTCATTTCAGATTGGAGAGAGCTGATTGCTTGTTCTCATTTCATCCAACCATGTGCACATGACTCTCAAGTATTTACTGGTACTTTTTTTTTTTTTAAGGAGATGGAGTTTCACTCTGTTGCCTAGGCTGAAGTACAGTGGTTACTCACAGGCATGATCATAGTACACTACAGCCCCAAACTCCTGGGCTCAAGTGAGCCTCCTCCTTCAGCCTCCAAAGTAGCTAGGACTATAGGCACATGCCATCCAGCCAGGCTTTATGCATTGATTCATGAAGTACTCTGAATACACTAATTTATCTGGCCATTTACCAGATTTAGACACAAGGTGGAGCCAGAGCACAGTCAGTGTTGATTTTCTCTTGACAGTCTCTCTGTCGGGCTTTCTGAATGAGACAGCAATGAGCCACTACTAAGCCCTAAGATCAGCTGGGAGTGATGGTATGTACACACCCCAGGAAAAGTCTATGACAAAAGCAATGCTCCAGTTTATCACCACCCCACAAAACTCTTCTTTGTTGGTTTCCCAGCTTGGTAGGGATTGTGTAAATAATGTAATCCAGAAGGTTTTCTGTTTTTAAAGAATTATATATATATATATATTTTTTTTTTTTTTTTTTTTTAATTTTTTTGAGACACGGTCTCGCTCTGTCCCCCAGGCTGGAGTGCAGTGGCGCGATCTCGGCTCACTGCAAGCTCTGCTTCCCGGGTTCACGCCATTCTCCTGCCTCAGCCTCCCGAGTAGCTGGGACTACAGGCGCCCGCCACCTCACCCGGCTAATTTTTTTGTATTTTTAGTAGAGACGGGGTTTCACCGTGGTCTCGATCTCCTGACCTCGTGATCCACCCACCTCGGCCTCCCAAAGTGCTGGGATTACAGGTGTGAGCCACCGTGCCCGGCCAGAATTATATATATTTTTAAGGAACTTCAAAGCAAAAATTATCCACCCACCCTGAATCAGTGCATAGACTTTTCTTTTGGGTGTTCTCATTCTATCTGGCTTGTACCAGCCTTAAAGATAAAACGTGTGTGAGGTATTCACACACAAAGTCATGTGCAGAGAGAATGTCCTTCACACCCTAGCCTGCTCTTTCAGTATTAAGCCAGACACGGAAATGATTTGAAATGTTTGTACGACTCATTACCTTCTCTGCCAGGGACAGCACAGTGCTGGCCTGAATTATGGCCACTTGTTCTTCATTTCTTAAATTCTGTAAAAAATAAGAAAGGCCATAAGCTGAACATACTGATATTATTTATCCCAAAGAAAATACTGTCTGACCGACTGCTACAGAGCATTCTGTATAAGCCTGTATAGAAGCTTAACAAATTCCTATTCTGTTATGTAATACTTCTGAACAAAGAGTTAATCAAAACCTGGAAGAAGTATATTAAACCTGATTTTTTTATATCTCCTTAACACTGATTTGATTTCTGTGTCACTGGAGGCATATTTTATTAATAGTCATGTTATGAGAAAAAAAGAAACCAAAATAGAATAAAGAACAGTCTCTTCATAGAAATTTTGATGTAACTTTACTAATTCTGTTCTCTTCTTTGATAATTTTTCCAGGGAAAAACGATGATTACTTCAACCTACAAGCACCATTCACCTACTATCACAATAAATGGTCCTCCTGCTGAATTAATGTGCCTTGACCCTGTCTGGAAGGTGTTTTTAGAAAGAAAATGGATTATAGCTTTCTGGTCCATTTTTATGGCACTGCCAACAGCCCTAGTATTTAGCAGCCTTTGCAAATGCGTGACTGATTAATTTCACACTGGATGCCTTTGAGCCAGAGTCAGACAGTAATTAGCTTTGCTCACTGGAGATGTGGTCGGCGTTCAAACCTGAAACCTGCCCACAAAAAGCACTTTACAGGCCTCATTTCTGCTACTACCTTCCAGAGATCCTTACAACCCCTTAGCCAAGTTGTTTGATAAATTGTAGATTCTTCCCAAGGAGCAACATCCTTAAGTGAACATGGCATCTCATCTTACACACGCTGCATTGTTAAGTATTTCTTGCCTCTGTTTAGGCAAATTCATATCTATACTATACTTAATCAATTCTTTACTTACCCCATTATCGCCCAAGATGTCAAGCTGCTTTATGAGATCAGGGATGTTCACATCCTGCAAAATCAAGCAGAAACTCCTGTCAATGACAAATGTAGCCTACTATTCCATCAGTGCCTGAACATGAAGTTAGAGGAAGAAATTTCAGGGCTTGAACTTCCTTGGGATGTTTTCAATCTGGCACACCTAGTTTTAAGCTTCAGTTTTGCTTCTTACATGCTGTGTGAACTTGGGCCAGGTACTTAACAGATCATTCTTAATTTTGCTAGTTGCAAAATGGAGATAATAAATACCTACTTCATAGTCTGAGCTGATCTTCAGGATAAACAGACTGTGTGTGAAAGAGTCTAGCATGTAGTAAAGGACTTGGAATATTCTCATTAACTTTCTTCTCATGACTGCCAACCCTTTTTTTTCAGTTGTGATAGACTTTCAGGTATAAAAAAGTAATAGGTAATAAATATAAAGAATCAACCAATTTCATTCTAATTAGCAAAATTCTGACCTGATTGAATTTTGACTGCCATGTAGAAAACTATAGTGCAGCACTATTTTTTTTTAAGGTGGCTAGCATTAATTTCGTCTTTTATTATTACCCCTGTTCCTTGAGTCAGTTTGAAGCAGCTGAACTCCATTTGAAAGAGTTCATTGGATTAGGCTGTTTGTGATTTATCTGAGAAAAAAAGCATCGAAGGAAAAGGCAAAGAAAATTGTTTTCATTTAATTACAGTGAAATTCGAAAATTGCTTTGGTTGACAAATTACCGTGCCACCCAGGAAGGCCAGAAGTTTAAACACCAGGACAATGGTTTAAGATGGAAGGCAAGGAAGCACAATTTTACTATCCAAGTTTTCTCCCACTTTTTACTGTATTAGTACTACGTTCTCCTCTTACTCATGTTCAAACAGCAGTACAATAGAGTCCTACCACCAGGAAAGGGAAAGTCTAGCTCAATCGAAGCAAGTATATTTGGCAGCTCAGAGTGGGAGCAGGAAGGGCCATGCAGAAGGTAAGGAGAGACCAGGAATAGCAGGCAGCATCCCAGCTTTACCCCAAGAATGGATATTCACTAGGTGATTTCACTACTCTGAAGGACAATGTATTTCCCCGGGGGACAGAGGCACCTCAATTCAACTCTAATACTTAAAATAGTATCCAGTAGCACTAAAAAGGTAATTAATTCTATTTAATATGCAACCTGTTATAAACCCTAAACCCTTCCAAAAGAGGAATCCTCCCTAAATTAAACACATCAAAAGAGATGATGGACCAGATGACTTCAAACATCTTCTAACTCTGCAATTCCATGCTTATGAATTCCATAGCACCTAGAATGGCTCAAAGAAGGGACTCCAACTTTTCTATCCGGCAGACTTGAAATATATTTCTTGAAGTATTAAATTGATTTCACATTTCTCCCAGGTAATTAAGGCTAATTTTGATGCTGCATCTTTCTTCATATGACTCTGTTCTCAATAATCACGGATGCCTGTGTGTTTTCTGTTATCGTTTATGCATCTGTCACGCATTAAAAAATATTCTGTTAATTTTCTAGTAGATGTGACTACTTTCAATTCCTACATAGTTTGCCTCAAAATGATGACATCCAGTGAATGAAAGACAAAACAGTCATTAGCAACCTCCCCTTTTCCAACTCCCAGTTTTTCTAATCTCTACAAACATAAAAAATTAAATATCTGCCTACCTTAACACCTTCTTTCATACAGTAGATCTGTAGAGCACTCACACCATCTGAGAATGGGTGAATTTGGAGATTAAATGGAGGGGATCGTCTCTCTCTCTCCTTGAAATACAGTGAAGAATATATGGAAATTAAAAACAAAACTGATTAATTAAACACTAAACCAGTGGTCTCTTTATGCTATTTCAGCAGTTTATTAATGTCATTTGGCAAAAAGAAAAAAAATTCAAACTCAAGATGTTCATGATTAAATGTGATGGAAAAAACTGACTAGTCAACTAAGAGATTGAGAAGAAGAATTTATAGATGGTGTCATCCATTCTTGCAAATTTTTTGGTCAAGGAAATGCAGGAAGTGGAGCTCCAGTTTAAACTGTATGAATATTTAGAGCTTTCAAATATCAGAGCGTGGTCTTGCCATGAAGTTTTATGGCCGCTAACAGCCTTTTGCATATTCAATCTATTCAAGCTTTATGAGTAAGATATGTGGGCTACAAAAGAATGACTCTTCTTCACTGAAGCCTACTAACACCTAACTTTTTATCCAGACCTAATTTGAAATAGCCTAAAGAAGAAATAACTGGCAAAATAACAGAAATCAAATGGGAATTTTTCTTAAACTTTATATATCAACATACACTGAACCAGATCCTAAGTCAGCTTCTGCAGGATACAATCAAAATCTGATGTTTCTATGTTTTACTTGCAAAATAAAAACAAACACCTGAAATTTGGTCAGATTAATCAAGGTATTTTCTAAGACAAGTTACCTTGCTTCTTAGCCTTTTTTTTTCTTTTTTTGCGTAAATGCATTAGGGACTAAAACGTTTACTTATAAATTCACATTTACCTACAAAATATTTTTTTGTATAGCATATTTTGAAATACAACTCTTGAAGTAACATGTTTTAATGAGTCAACATTTAATTAAGGATGGACGTGAGTATTTAAAAACAATGAAATGTTGAGGATGGTTGAAATCTATTATTTAAACTTATTTAAAAATTATTTATTAGTCTTGCTTATAAAAGATAGTAGTGCTGAAAAGAACAGTAACTAAAGACAGTTTTGAGTTGCCTCAAAGCATTACCACTTACTAGTCACATGACTTAGGCAAGTTAGTTAATCTCAGTTGCCTCCACTATATAATTTTGAGGGTGATCATGAGGTCCAAATGAGAGTATGAATCTGAAATGCTTAATTGAGCACCTAGCTCCTCAATGTGCTCAGTGCATGTTAATAGTTATGATTATTTTTATTATCATCATCATCATTTCCTTACTTCTAGCTCTAGGTTTCGAAACTCCAGCAGCTCATTCTGGTCTCTGGCGTCCTGTAGTTCCTGTTGTAACCGGTGATTTTCTGCCTCCTGTTTTTCTATCTAATAAAGTAAATCTTGAAGTTAGGTAAGCATTGCAAAAACCATCTACAACTTTGCAAAGCAAGCATGAATAGTGCTCAGTTTACTCAGTGAATAAGTCTTCCAGACCATGAAAAAAATTCCCAAGTAGATGTGAATAAAATAAGTCTTTGGCTTTCTTTCTAGTTATCCTTCGGTTGAGTTTTTTGAGTCGTGGAGAAAAATGCCAGAAGATGTCTCTGTTCCTTGGAATTAAAATCTAGGAATTCTGTGAATAGTGAATCTGAGAATACTCACTTTGCCCTTGTGATGGGTTAGAGACAGTCTACTAGAACTAAATTTAACAGTATACATAAGGGGACTGATACTTCTCATTTCTCAACTTACATTTGTAATAGAAATTTTTTTAACAGCTCTCATCATATATATAACTTTGCTGAATTTCAATTACTACAGAAGAAAGCCAGCTCTTTAACACTGAATTCAAAAACCTTAATAATGAGATTATCACCTAGCTTTCCAGTTTTAAATATTTTCACTCTCATCTCTATACAAACACACTCACACGTGATCATGCAAACACTAGAATCTAGAAACTGTGGCCTACCCAATGAACTGACTACTCCAGGAACTCTGTATCTACTCAGCTCTGCCTGAAAATGGCTCACTTTATCTCCTTTGCTATGTGAGAAAATTCTACACTTCTTTAAACACCTTAAAGCTAAGCTCTTAAACATTAGCGCTTAAATAAGCGCTAATGTCCATAAGAGCCTTCCCTAGTCAATTCATTCAGAAGTGATACCTCTCCTTTTGTTTTCCTCTAGACTTTCTTATAGGACCTCTAGTATAACTTGAGAAAGCATGAATTTCAGTTAGTTACGTACAAATGTACCTTCCCCTATAGACAGGGTTCATGTCTGAGTCATCTTTGGATTTGTTTTTTGAGATGAAGTCTCTTTCTTTCCCCCAGCCTGGAGTGCAATGGCGCAATCTCAGTTCACTGCAACCTCTGCCTCCTGGGTTCAAGCGATTCCCCTGCCTCAGCCTCTCTAGTAGTTCAGACTATAGGCGCCTGCCACCAGGCCTGGCTAATTTTTGTATTTTTAGTAGAGACGGTGTTTCACCATGTTGGCCAGGTTGGTCTTGAACTCCTGACCTCAGGTGATCTGCCCCCCTTGGCCTCCCAAAGTGATGGAATTACAGGTGTGAGCCATTGTGCCCGGCCGTCATCTTTGGCTTTTAAGGAATTAGAAAATCTTTATGAAGTACAATGGATTTTGAGGTTCCCTTGATATTAACTGTGTGGGTGGGCATTACGAACAGCAATTATTTAAAATCTTGAATTTAGAAATACAAACCCAGGGCCTTTTTAACATAGGATGAATTTTACTTTCCCAAGTATATACATTTGCAGTTAAATATTTAGTTTCATTTTCACTTCCGCCATCCTTTTATTTTACTTATTTTATTCTTAGAAGCCTGAGTATAAAAATTCCTCCTTTAGCCCAAAGAGATTAAGACTAATGGAAATCAGATAGAAGACATAATGGGATTTTTTTTATGATAAAGAAATATAAGAACACTTATTACTGGGCATCTCTGAAACTAATAGGGAAAGAAAGATAGGGAAATAGTGAGAAATTATATGACATTAATAAATGTAGTCAAGTTTTCTACCCTAGATATTTGTGGCCTAGTAAACTTTCAAAAGTTTGTAGAAGTTAACTTAAGATTATAAAGGAGATTCTACTTTCTAGAATCTTCTACTGAATCAATGGTGCAATATTTGAGGAGACTGCTGGTTCTAGTGGTTAATGAAACAATTAGATCAGTGGTTCACAGATTGTAATTCATTCAATGCCAACAGTTTCTTTATAGGGTCGCTTAACCTTCCTGAAAACAACAGTTCTCGATTTTGGAATACCTGCCCACTCTGTATATGACATATACATCATCTATATATCTAAGTGATGAAAGCATCAGCTCTGTCTCACAGCATGCAAAGCAAGAGATAGGATGTCTTCACTTTGCCAGACTAGAGGGGAGGCAGGGCAAGCATCTTTTTCCTCCTTCTCATGCTTACCAGCCAGGATGTTGTGGTTAATTTTTATTACTTGTCAAGGATAAGAAATATTCATAGAAACAATTCTAAAATAATTTCTGCCTAACTTTGGACTGACCTACACAATTATTTCCCTTACACAACTGGGCTTTCGATTTCTGTTTGTGTCAAACATAATATAAGATTTTTTGTAATTTAAATTAGCTGGGTGTGGTGGCACATGCCTGTAATCCCAGCTACTGGAGAGGCTGAGGTAGGAGAATCGCTTGAACCTGAGAGGCAGAGGTTGCAGTGAGCAATCAGAGATTGCGCCATTGCACTCCAGCCTGCGCAACAAGAGTGAAACTCCGTCTCAAAAAAA